>NW_012101755.1:3420-6323 GCF_000951045.1 Mandrillus leucophaeus | reverse complement strand
GGTACACACCACTGCACCTGGCTAATTTTTAAATTTTTTATAGAGTCAGAGTCTACCTTTGTTGCTCAAGCTGGTCTTGAACTCCTAGACTCAAGCAATCCTCCTGTCTCAGTCTCACGATATGGCGGGATTATAGGCATGAGCCACTGTGCCCAGCCTTAAGAAGCTTTTTGAATAAATTATTATTATTATTACAAACAAATTGTTTTGGGTCTCTAATTGTGAACCTCTTATTTTTATGTTTTAAATTTACTTTAGAAGTAATAGGAAGAGGTTTATAAACAAGAAAAAGATAATCTCATCGTAAATGGGCTATTTCCACTAAACTATTTGTGTAAAAGTTTAAGAAGATACGCTGCTGCTGTAAAATATGACAAAAATGTGTTTAACTTACATTGTATTTTTTTTCTATCTATGCTAGAATGCATTCATCCTTATATTAGCTCCCAAGTTGAATTTGAAATATCTGGATGAAGGATTAATAATGTACTCTCTGCTTAGCTCGATTCAAACAAATTAGGTAATAAAGAAGTATTTGAATACATTATCATTTTGAGCTATGTTTTTTTTTCTCAATTAGGATGAATTAAAATGAAATCTTGCAATTTGTAAAAGTTTTTAAAAATTTATGTCTAGATCTTATTGAGATTCTAGTTCTTTGGCATAAGAGATTTGTAAAGCACATGTAATCCTTCATTTCCAGTCACAATTCCAACTTAGATATGCCTGAAGCTGGTTCAGTTCAGAATCCCACCTGGAGATACTGGGGCTTCCACCACCACTACCTCCTCCTGCTACCTACCACTAGGTGCTAAGATACTAAATGGACAGGGAAAAGGAAAGGGGAAATAAAAAATAACAGACTCATATGATAAAAATTTATCCCAGTCATCCAGTTTGAGTGACAGATGAAAGCAGAACTGATTTGCTGTTCCCCTGAGCACTTTTCCCCAAAGTGCCAAATATCAATGTTCTTAAAGGTAGTATGTTGACAGGATAGTTATTAAAACTGTGAAAGAAGAGGAAGTGTATAAAAGTAAAACCTGGAGGCTGTCAAAAGATTGTGCTATTCTTCCCAATCAACCAATTTTACAGTCCTGTTGAGACCTGTCCTTTAGTTCAGTTCCTTGTTGATGAGACCCAGCTTTCTAATATCCACACACCTCTTTTTTACCCATACCCCATAAAAGAATCTCTGAGGCTCCAAGGAACTCAGTTTAAAACAAAATACAAAAATTGTTGTCTTAGTTCAATACACTCATTCAGTAGATGAAGACATTTGAACTTAAATAGGTGAAATATTTTACCGGAAGTTATGTGTCTTAGTCTATTCAAAACAAACTACCATAGACTGGGTGGCTTCAAAACCAGATAAATTTATTTCTTGTGATTCTGGAACTGGAAAGTCCAAGAGCAAGGCACCCGATGAGGAAGCTGCCTTGAGTCCCTGATTCTTGGTTCATAGAGGACTGTCTCTCACTGTGTCCTCGCAGGGTAAAAGGGGTGAGGGTTTTTCTGGGCCCTTTTATAAGGACATGAATTCCTAATCACCTGATCGCTTCTCAAAGGCCTTACTTTCAAATAACATCACATTGGGGATTAGGTTTCAACATACGATATTTGCAAGCACACACGCATTTAGTCTATAACATTATGTTTGGTAATGGGCAGAACTTAGCTTTGAACTCATGACTTCTGCATCTGGGTTTCATTTTCTTTTCCAATATCAAGGTATATCATAGGAGCCTGTCCTAAGTCTTAGTTCATCGTTATTTAAATAAAGAAAAAAGAAAGATTTAAAATTACCAGAGATAAAGTTTTAAGTAACCCACAAAACTTTCCACATTAAGGATTTTGTGTTTTATAAAAATTATACATGAATTTTTAAAAGTAAATATATTAGAAAATGTTTTGAAGATTTGCAACAATTTGAAAAAAATAGCAGATGAACCTCATAGCCTAGAAATACTTTAAAAATAAGAAAAAGTTAGGTATGTCATGAATGCATAAAATATATGTAAATATGAGTCTATTTTATCATTTACTACCATAGACTACACACAAATCTATTATAAGAAGTTAAAATTTATCAAAATGTATGACACAAACACAGACTCTACGTGGTGCCATTGGCAGTTGAGAGAGATGTAAACAAATGTAAAGATGCAATATATTAAATCATAACTGCATAAAATTAACTGTAGTACATACTATACTACTGTAATAATTTTGTAGTCACCTCCTATTGCTCTTGCAGTGAGCCCAAGTGTTGCAAGAATTCCCTTAGAGCACTGTGTGATGCTAACCTTCCCTTGCATGAGCGGTTTGCCTCTCCAGTAAATTACTTATCACTGTAAAAAGTGATCTCTCACAGTTCTTGTGTGTTTTTCATCATGTTTAGTTGGAATACCGTAAACCTTCAATAACACCATGGAACCCATATGAAGTGCCACTAGTAATGCTGGAAGTGCTCCCAAGAAGGAGAGCAAAGTCATGACATTACAAGAAAAAGTTAAATTGCTAGATATATATCCTAGATTGGGGTCTGCAGGGCTGTCATCCGCCACTTTAAGATTAATGAATCCATTATAAGAAAAAAAAGAAAAGGAAATTCATGAAGCCATCCTGCAGCTATTCCAGCAGGCATGAAAACTAGCACTTTTTGTGAAATACAAGATATGTGTTAATTGACTGTTCATGTTATCAGTAAAACTTCCAGTCAACAGCAGGCTATTAAGTTTGGGATGAGTCAAAATTATGTGCAAATGTTTGACTATTTCCAAGGGAAGAGTTGGTGTCCTAGTTCCCATGTTCTTCATGGGTGAACTATAGTTATACTGTCTGAAATGTGCTTCTAGGATGTTGATAATATTTTGTTTCTTGAACTGCATGTGTATAGCTTG
>NW_012101755.1:0-1420 GCF_000951045.1 Mandrillus leucophaeus | reverse complement strand
AAAATGAATTCTAATTTAAAAATTCTAATCAACTAGATACCTTGTATATGTTGAATGTTAATAACTATTATAATAACTTACACTAAGATGTATAATTTTATAATCAGGACTTTGCATTCATGGAATTAAATACATAAATATAAAATATTCAACACTGAAAATATTATCGGAAAATTTGTATGACTTTGTTGAGTGACTAGAAAAAATAATGGAAAAAACAAAAGCAACTTAGGAAAGGTAGACGTATTTAACTACCTAAGTCTAGTTATATTATTTTATGCTATTCTATTTTGGTATGGGAAACAATTCCCATAGAATGTTATGGAGCAAGTAATTGAAGAATCAATATTTAAAATCTATATAATAGTTAAAGATTTATTATCCCTAGTTGTTCAGAGAATGCCTCAAAGCGCTAAGAAAAAGATAAATCTGCTTCGTATTTGGAAAAAGATTTCAGTAATCAATATAAATTTGAGGAAAATCTATAGCCAAAAAATATGTGATGGGGATCTAAACAATTTCTAAATAATTTGTATATGAATGAGACATATTTTATTTTATCTACCCATCATTTTGAATACCAATAGAAATACAACCTTCAATTTTGATGGCAATTTGAGGAAATGAACACTCTTGTACATTGCTAATAGAAATAATTATTGCTATAGCTTTTATGGAATGTAAATTGCCTTTATCTTTAACATTAAAAAAAGACCTGCCACCTTATAATTTTTTCCATAAGTCTTACTTTTGTGACTCTTTCATATAGAAGTAAAGAGAACATACATGAATACAGGTATATCGATTTATAGAGAGAAAAGAGAGAGAAAAATGGAGATACATATATGAATATATATATATACACACACACAGAACTATATGTATCAAGAGATAAATAGGCATAGAGATATACAGATGTATACTGCAATATTAGTTTATTGAAACAATATGGTTAAAAATTTTAATGTCTTCAGTATTCATCATTAACGTGGTATAAAAATCTTACACAATATTATTAAACTATTGCAAAAAAATAGATACTTCAATATTATATACTGTACATTTTTTAACAAAGCAAGCAACCAACAAGAATAATTTAAAGTGTATAATTATATTTGATAAAAATAGCAACATGCCTTAAATGTTTATGTGTATGTGTGTGTGTATGTGTGTGTGTGTGTGTATGTGTGTATTACTGGTAACGAAAAAACATATCAGATTAACAATATTTGTTAAATGATAAGTGGGCAGGGAGTTCAGGAGTGGGAATTCTAGGCCAATTACTTACTTTGTTTTGCTTAAATGTTTACAGAGAATAGATTCCACCATTGTAGATTTTGGTAAGAAATGTATGAAATGTGGAAAGAAAAATAAGACAATATAATTGGAATAAAAATAAATAAGAAATAAATAAAAAAGT
>NW_012101754.1:5243044-5251173 GCF_000951045.1 Mandrillus leucophaeus | reverse complement strand
GTCCACTCCGCTGAAATACATTGTGTACCTTCATTCTTAGAGTTGGGTCATTGCATTTCATCCTCTAGAGTGAGAATAGACTGCACATTGGAGAGGTCAGGGAAATTATGTCTTTCTATGTCTAGCCCTTTATAGGTCTGATCATTTGAGTGCTTGACATCATCTATCCACTTATCTATCCCTACAATAATAAAATATGGGAGTAAAGTAGCTCTTATCTCTAGTGGGAGAGTGCATATATTTTATATGTCAGTTCTTTAAAAGGGGAAATTCTTTCGGAGCTTCAGAAAATATCACGGAAGACTTAAAGGAATGTTTGGGAAGAACATGCCTGAGTATTACCTACTAGAATTACAATTTTACTGCTTTAAAGTAATTATAATTTTCATTGCAGGATCTATTAAAAAGGCTTTTACCTGACAGTAATTCTTCTTGTACTTACAGGTCATTATTACAATGAAGGGAAGAAAGGAAGACATGAAGGGGAAATGAGACTATTTACCAAGTGTATCTGCATAGACTAAAGGAGACAAGAGGAAGTACTGAGCACCTTGATTCCTGCAGAAAATTAATTATTTGAGAAGCATAAGAATTCTTCCCTAGCTTCTTATAAGCCTGCTTATTCAAAGGGTGAGTAGTTGACATGATTTTACATCCCATTCATATTTCTTTATTAGATAATTTTATTTCAAATCTAGTCTTAATTTTTTCTGAACCTTCTGGAATATATAACATTTTATATGATCATTTATGTCATCAAGAATGGAGATTTATATTCTTTTCTATTCACATGTTTATATAAATAATTGAGCACCTCTAAATGCCAGATTCTGTAATTTTATATATTGTTAATAAGTATCTTCACGGCTGGGCATAGTGGCTCACACCTGTAATCCAAGCACTTTGGGAGGTTGAGGTGGGCAGATCATCTGAGATCAGGAGTTTGAGATCAGCCTGGTCAACATGGTAAAACCCCATCTCTACTAAAAATACAATAATTAGCTGGGCGTGGTAGGGTGCACCCATAGTCCCAGTTACTAGGGAGGCCAAGGCAGGAGAATCGCTCAAACCTGGTAGGCAGAGGTTGCAGTGAGCCAATGTCGTGCCACTTCACTCTGGCCTGGGTACCAGAGTGAGATCCTGTTTCAATAAATAAATAAATAAATAAAGTATCTTAATGACAGACATTTAAATATATATAAATATTTCCACTTATATATGGGAAGAGAGATCTGAAATTTTAAGCAACTTTTAAAATTGTTCCTCCAACATCTGTGAAAGAAGTAAAGTCACTTATAGATCTATCTTACTTCAGAGCCTATATCTTCCTCTACCATACAACACTGCATGTTCACAGACACAGAAACCTTTTACGTTTCTAAAATAAATAAAACATCCAAACTTCAGTTTTAAAAAAATGCATTCTACAGATCCACCATAGACTAAACGACCAAACATAGTCAGAGGTGTTTACTTGTTTGTTTCGGTCTTAAGGGAACCTTCAAACTGCCCTAGAGCCTTGTGTATCCAATGAGTGCAGTTTGGACATTGAATGAATGGTGATATCATTAAATGACCTATGGAGCAAGATGTAGGAACACGTTCAAGAGTAAATAACATATTTGGCTTCTGAGGTATAAAAAAGGAGGGAGACTTTCTCTGGACATTTGGGTACCCAGTGTTTCATACTCAGGAGGTTTTCTATCTTCAAGTCATGGAATAAACTATGCTTTAAAGAATGCTACATCAGCAGAAAGTGTTTCAAATATAAGGAAATTGTCATAGCTTTGAAATTATGTCAAATATCATTTTAACTAAGAAAGCCATTTTCTTTCCATATGTTTATCCAGAAGAAAATTTACTGGACAAAATAAATATAGAACAACTTCATGTGTAGTCATTACTGTTTTGATAGGCAGTTACTATGAAATATGAATAATCTAAAAATCATTTCAGCCATTTGTTTTTAATAAATCTCATTTGTGATTGATTTATTAAAAACAGGGCCTCCAGAAGAAAGAAATTTAATACCTTTCCTCCATCATTATGAAGGCACTAATACTGACGTAACTAAAATTAGATGGCAACTTGTGGGAGGAAGAGATGATGTAGAGATGGTGTGTAACCTGGGTAAACATTCTCTCGACTGTCTAGAGTTGGCTGTATGAATCTGTTGTTGGCTCCAGTTATAAGAACTAAGGTTTGTATGTAAGGACAAACATCCTTAATTTGCTTAGCAAGTCGTATGTATTTGATGGACCGCTGATTTTTTGTTTGTTTGTTTGTTTTGAGATGGAGTCTCACTCTGTTGCCCAGGCTGGAGTGCAGTGGTGCGATCTCAGCTCACTGCAACCTCCACCTCGCAGGTTCAAGTGATTCTCCCACCTCAGCCTCCCAGGTAGCTGGGATTACAGGCACCCACCATCACACCTGGCTAATGGCTAATTTTTTTTTTTTTTTCAGTAGAGACTGGGTTTCACTATGTTGGCCAGGCTGGTCTCGAACTCCGGACCTCGTGATCTGCCCACCTCGGTCTCCCAAAGTGCTGGGATTATAAGCATGAGCCACTGCACCCAACCCTGATTTTTAAAAGGGATTCTAGAATTTCAGTTGAACATGTGTTTTTGAAGCAACTCCATATCAAATAGGGAAATCAGAGTAAGTAAACCACTGCAGGAAAATCAGGAAGGCAGACTCTAATGTATGCTTTCTGTGTATAACCTACTTTAATAAGGAAATAGAAATCGTAAGAGTAGCCTTTATCTAGTGGCCTAGAACTTGATTATGAAAAGTGTTACTGAAGACAAAGGAAACATGACCTCATGCCAGTGTCCGGGAGACTTACAGGAACGGAAAGGACCCAAGTGGAACAGCTGGTAACTGAAACTCATCTCGTCAATTTCAAGTGTAGTCCCTCTTCGCAATTCACCAGAGAAAACACAGTCAGCTTTGCATACAGTATCTGGTGTCAGAATGACCAAACGATTGGCTTCCATCCCTTCAGGATCGTGGACAGAGAGCCAAGCGGTACAACCAGCATGCCCGCCTGGTCAGCTGTGAGTCAGACGAGATGAAGAATGCCGTACATTATGGGTCACTGCTTTGAAGTGTTCAGAGGCCAGAATAGTTCAAAATAATTGTGTTAATTATTAAAAGTAGAAGAAGTAGAAGCCAAAATTACACCTGCCTGTATTTTAGTTTTGAATGTGTGGAGATCAGAAATTTAAAAAAAAAAATTATGAGTTTCACCTTTTAAACTTTGAGAAAAGACCGTAAGAACCAGTGTTTTAGTAAATCATCTTCAAGAGTAATTTACTCATAAAAAGAAAATAACTCATGATACCGTGTAAACAAAAGGCTAATAAATGCTGGTGTAAATAAGATTAAAGGAGGACAAAGATTAAGGAAAGTAGGACATATCAAAAAACAAATAAATGAGAAATTTTCAGAGCTTGAATATACAAACAGGCACATCAAAAGAGGTTCAGTGGAAACCTAATGCAATGAATGGGACAATTCATGTTTTTAAACATCCCGTGGAACCACAGAAAATACCAACAGAAAAATCTGGTCACGTACAAGAGATAAGAGTCAGGGGTCCATGGATGTTCTTCTTAGATGACAAGGACACTTCACTTTTATGGCATTGCTCCCACACATACATAACCCAAGTTTCATCATGAGCAAGCCTCAGCCAAAGAAAAATTGAGATGTATTTTACAACCTACCTGTTCAGGCTCTTTAAAAATGTCAAAGTTGGCTGGGCACCACAGCTCCCACCTTTAATTCTAGCACTTTGGGAGGCCGAGATGAGTGGTTCATTTGAGGTCAGGAGTTTGAGACCAGCCTGGCCAACATGGAGAAAACCCAACTGTACTAAAAAAAAACCCAAAATTAGCCAGGTGTGGTGGTGTGGGCCTATAATCCCAGCTACTTGGGAGGCTGAGGCAGAAGAATCGCTTGAACCCAGGAGGTGGAGTTTGCAGTGAGCAAAGATCTTGCCACTGTACTCCAGCCTGGGAGACAGAGCAAAACTCAATCTCAAAAAACAAAAACAAAAACAAAAACAAAAACAAAAAAGCCAAAGTCATGAGAAGCAAAGTAAGACTAAGGAACTGTCACAGATTAGAGGGGTCTGAGGAAACATGAAAGTTAGATGAAATAGGGTATGCTACTCAAAGTTCTAGAACAGAAAGCAAGACGTTAGTTGAACAACTAAAGAAATACAAATAAAGTCTATTTTAGTTATTATTGTTGTACCAATGTTAATTTCTTAGTTGCAGCAAATAAAACATCATTATGTAAGACGGAAACTTTAGGAAAAGTGGGGGGAAAGATATACAGGAATACTTTTTATTATCTTAGAAACTATTGTAAGTCAGTATTTTAATATAAAATTATTAGAAATTGTGTCAGAAACACTGGATGTTAGAAGACAATGGAGGAATGCCTCAAAAATTCTACAGAGAACTTATTTTCAATCTATCATCATAACATCAATCAAGTATGAGCTTCAAATTATGATATTTTATAATACAAAAATAATTCTGAAAATTTACCTTATGCCAATATTTTTTTAGAAAATTACTTCAGGATGTGCTATAGTCAAACAGAGGGATAAACTAAGAAAAGGTATAGTATGAGATATAGAAAAATATATAGACAAAATTTAGAGAAACAATAGAAAGAAGTCCTATGATAATAAAAATTTCAATGAGAAATTCCAAGAAAATAGAAAAGCTGTGTATAAATGAAAATGCTATATAACCATTATTTCCTTCTTGACTTTTACAAGAACAACATTTACTTAGCTACCACACTGAAATCACTATTCATTGATTTTAAGTAAACTGGCATTGAGAGTTTTTAAAAAACATATGAAGATATACAATGTAATCAAGAAACTACTGTGTTTATTTCAGATTCAAACATTTTAACCACAAAGAACAAAACAACCTCAACTGAGAGCAGGCTTGATTTAGGTAAGTAAAGATTTGGATTTGAGGCAGTGAATATAGGAGGCATTGGCAAAATTTGGGAAAAGACTGGTGGGCTTTGTGAGGCAAAATTACCACTCCATGAGAATTGTGAAAATAATATAGATGTGGAATCCTGTACCAATGGCAATTAGTGATGAAGTGGTGACATGGAAATAAAGAGAAATGGCTCAACATGATCATTTTTAGAAGGAAAAGCATTGAAACTTTAGAATGAGATTATGAAAAAAAGAGGATGAGAAATTGTGTTTCCAAGGTTTATTGCAAAATCTGTGATGATGGCATACCTCAGATAGAAATGAATTATTTTAAAGGAAACCAGCTTTTAGAGAAAGATAATGAATCCAATTTTGAACACGTTGAATTCAAAGTGACAATCCGTCATCCATGCAGACTATCATGTAGACAGATAACCAAATAGGATAGAAACACCCACCATATGATAAAACCACAGGTGCACTCATTGAGTGAACCAGCACAGATAAACTATACTCTAGGGACTCTTATATCTGGGAATGGTAAGACTCAATGAAGGCAGTAAAGGGAAGTTAAAAAGAATAAGATTAACTTGGGAATTCAAGAAGATCTTCTTCTTTGGCCTCCGTACGATCCTAGACTGTTTCTATGAAGAAGTCAGTGTTCAGCCATGGCCCAGAATGGTGATGGCTGAGAGCAGGACCATGGTTTGGTGCTCAGAGACCATTCGCCCTCTAGGAACAATTGATGGAGAGAATAAATTGGGGAAAGAATAAATATAGGGCAGTTGAAGGAGAGAATAAATTGGAAACCAAGAATGCCACGGCTAAAAGGGAAGGAGCAGGCAAGTTTGCACTTTTGAGGAGAAATTCCAGGAAGGGATTTCTCCACATTTCCATGTTAGGTCAGAAGCATGTGACATGCTATAGAGAAAGATGGATTTTTTTAAATGAATAAATGAGATAGTTGGCATTTTTGGCATTTTTGGCAAAGAAAGATTTCGTTTTCAAGACCAAAACTTAAACAGCAATATTTAGGAGAAAAAATGTTTGTCAAATTCCTGCTGAATTTGAAAGCAACAACGTATTAAAGCTTTCTCTTCTTTCCTGCAATAGTTGATGTTCACAACACAGTATCCTCCTTGCCCTGGTGGGAATATGCTCCCCCTTGCCCTCGTGGGAATATGTTCCCCCTTATCCTAGTGGGATGCATTCTAAGGCTCCCAGTAGATGCCTGAAACCATGAATAGTACCAAGCCCTACACATACTATGTTTTCATCATATACATACACATGTGTGATAAAGTTTAATTTATAAATTAGGCATAGTTAGAGATAAACAATAATAGCTAACAATAAAATAGAATAATTATAACTATATACTGTAATAAAAGTTGTCTGATGGGGTCTTTCTTTCAAAATATCTTATTGTACTGTACTCACCCTTTTTTGATGATGTGAGAAGATACTATGCCTATGTAATGTGATGCAGTGAGGTGAATGAGAAAGGCATCGTGATGCAGGGTGGCCTACTATTGACCTAATAAGCAGGTTGTGTCTGCAGCATGGAGACGCTGGAAAAGGGGTGATTCACGTCAAGGGAAGAATTGAATGGGACAGCAGAGATTTCATCATGTTACTCAGCGCAGCGCACAATTTAAAACTTAGGAATTGTTTATTTATAGAATTTTTCATTTAATATTTTGAAAAGACAGTGTGCCACAGGTAATTGAAACTACAGAAAGTGAAAGTGCAGATAAGGGAGGACTACTGTATTCTTAGAGCTAAATTGTATGTCATTGGAATATTATTGATAGTTTTAATCAAAGCACAAATTAGATCAACATGGGTGGTACTATTAGGAAGGATATTAGATTTTCAATTCAAACTCACATCTTTCAAAGAAAAATATTTTGAGTCTCTGCTATGAGATAGATACTGAGGAATGGTGTAGATATGTATTAGTCTGTTTTCATGGTGCTAATAAAGACACACCCGAGACTGGGCAATTTACAAAAAGAAAGAGGTTTAAGAGACTCACAGTTCCACGTGACTGGGGAGGCCTCACAATCATGGTGGAAGGCAAGGATGAGTAAGTCACGTCTTACATGGATGGCAGCAGGCAAACAGAGAGAACTTGTGCAGGGAAACTCCTGTTTGTTAAAACCATCAGATCTCATGAGACATAGTCACTATCATAAGAACAGCACAGGAAAGACCCACCCCATGATTCAGTTACCTCTTACCAGGTTCCTTCCACAACACATGGGGACTGGGGGAGTTAGAGTTCAAGATGAGATTTGGGTGGGGACACAGCCAAACCATATCAAGATAGCAGCAGAAATAAGCAGAAAATGAGTGATTTTAAAATTACTCAGTTTATTACTGATATTCTGATGTACATTCCATAAGAGATAATTACATTCTACACCTAATGCCAAAGTTTTTACAGTTCAAATTCTAGGAATGAGAGCTGCCCAAGAACCATTGCCAAAAAGTTACAGGGAGAGCCTCAGCATTTCTTTGGACTCTCCAGTTCCTTCCTTCTCCTCTCTCTTTCCTTGCTCTTCTCTCTCCATCATTCTTCCCAGGTTTCCCCAGTACTGAGGACTCAGCCTCCATGATGTTGCCTCAGAGACTTTCTATCCATAAGGTGTTATTGCACTGTGTCTCAGAGGAGAGGAGGGAAGTCATCTGGAGAAGGTTCAGTGCACCTCAGCTGTGTCTGTTGCCTGTCCATTGCTCCTGCTTCCTAATCCCTGCCAGGGGCACACCTGGAGAAACTTAGGAAACCCTTCAGAAAACAATGCAGAGAAGACCCACCAAATATAAGCCATTCAGTGTGCCCTGTCATAGGTTCAACCCAAATCTTGTTTCAAGTTACAGATAGAGAATTGCAGTGCTTCTTATTAACTTTGCGAGTTTTATTCATGCTTCAGAAAGTTGCTAAACAGTGTAAATGACTATTTGGGAGAAGAATCAAAGAACTACTCAGAAAATCTGAAAAGGGTTCAAATAAATTCCAGTGCACTTTGATTCTTCCTTTACAAATACAAAGGATTTATGGTCTTTTGCATCAGCCAGGGTGGCCACTGGGAAGTCAGAGTTTATCTATATCCACCTGCACATTTATTACAACCATTTCTTTATATTTATA
>NW_012101754.1:5183546-5242899 GCF_000951045.1 Mandrillus leucophaeus | reverse complement strand
AAAAATATCCGGGGAAATGCATTTGAGAAAAGTAAAACATTTATTTTGTACATATATAGCTTGAAATGCATATGGGAAATGTAGGTGGAGATTTTTAGTAGGCAATAGCATATGCGAGTTTGAAATGTAATGCAGATATGTGATCTAAAACCTGTCTCTTATACACATCTAGATGTGTATTATATATAATGTATATATACATACATATTCCCACATTAGTGGAAACACTAACATTATTTTAAAAGACTATCATAAACTCACTGAAAAGAAAAAGTTAACAGTTTGTTTCCAAGACTTGAGGACATCAGTTGGAATAACGTTTCTTCCATAGACTTAAATGCATCTCTGGTGTCTTGGAAAGGCAATTTCCTCTCAAATGGGTAAGTGGTTATACTAACTCTGTATAAAAATGAATACAATAAAATAGGCACAAAGAATCTAACCACTTAAAACATCCCATCTTTATTCTATAGCTGCAAGCTAAAAGGAAAATGATCCCACTATTTTATGGGAGTAGACAAACACTTTATTGAGGGTTTTCTATGTGTCAGACACTGTGTACATTTTGCCATGTTGTCCAGATTTTATTAAATGCAGTCCTTTTCCTTTTTAATGTCACCATTCGGAGGTTTTTCTCAAGTCACTCTGGTGCACCATGAGATCTAATCCCCATTAGTGTGACATACATGCTGATATTATGTAAGTGTGTGTGCATATGTACACTGACACACATCGTTTGCATCTGTAATTTTTTTTTACCCAGTTGCCTCATGAAAGATTAAAAAGGAAGATTATACTCCATTCAGAGTTTTGACAATGCCTCAATAATAAATCAGTTCTCATCATTTGAAGAACTATGAGGTGGAACAAAAACTGATTTGAGATTCATACCGTTGTATACCTACTCTTTAAAAAAAAGATGCAATTTACACATCTGCAAATCTTAGGAAATAGCTTAGAGAATTTGCATGATTTGGGCACATGAAGCCATTTTAGCACATCAGTTCCTTCCTTTCATCTCTGACGGGGGTAGAAAGGATACAAACATATTTTTTGCAGATGATGTGAATTATTGACGGGCATAAATAGCAACTCACACTAAATGCTTCAGAAATGTGCTTTTTAATTGAGTGAAGATGGAATAAAAAATATGCACGAAAAATCCTGTTTTATGAGAGCTGAAGATACAGAATTAGATACACTGTTTGTGAGTGTGTGTGTATGTGTATGCCATAGCTAATATTATAATTTTTGGTTGGTCTTCCTTGTTCATTTAATGTTTATAGCATTTGTTGAGGGATTTTTACTAAATGATGACAAAATAATGAAGCAGATTGGTAAGAAAACCTAGAAAATTGTTCACTAGACCTTTACTGTCTATATTAAATAGATGAACTAAAAGGTAAATACAGATTTTTACCCACTAAAGAAAACGACTAGAATTTATTGCACTTTAAATATATCATGCAGCGTATTGTAAAATAAACCCAATTGCATGTTCTCTTAAAGGACTATATTAGGGTATTGTAAATAGTTTTCCTAAAAGTGGATTTTTTTGCACCACAATTCAAATAATGCCAGAACTGCCAGCTATAAATAAAAATGTGAAGTACGTGAGCTTGAAAAGCTCTGTGTTCATGTGGATCAGTCCCTTTTTACACTGGAAACAGCCCCAGAAAGTTCCAGCCGATAATGAAAGATGGCGCACAATGGCTGTGACCAGAACCGTGATCAAATCCGGTCATTGTGAGTCTTCTGGCCAGCGTCGGTTTTCTACCACGTATGTTTTGCGGCTTCCATAAGATATTAAAGGAAAACTGAATCATTGGCAATCTGCAATACTCAGATGCTTGGTTTTGAGAGATTATTTACCCCTGGGAGCCTTTCTGACATAAACACTAACCTTGGGTGTAGTAACTAGGAGTAAATAGAATAAACAGTCCAACTTATATGAATGCAAGGCATTATAATGTGATCAATTTTGTTGGTTATTTCACTTCATTGAAGCTAGTTCAGTTGGCTCTGTGAATGTGCATAGGAAATTTAGAAATATTAATCTGTTTTTATTTTTTTCCTCTAGGTTAACTGCAGTGAATGAAACTATTGGATTATAATTCCATGAAGATAAGAAAAAGCTCCAGATGGTTTTCATCCTATCACCAGGACCTGCACAGTGTGAGTGCCTGGTGCATAACAAACTTTATTATTTATCTCTTCTCTCTTTCTTCCCCCAACCATGTGTGTACATACACTCGCACACACATACATGTATGTACATACAAATATATATATGTGTATGGACGCATACATGTATACACATGTATATATACACATGTACATTCATATATATATACATACACATATATACAATAAATAAATGGTTGAATGGCAAAATGACTAAATGGATTTAGTAAAACATAATGATATGCTACAGAATTGTCAAAGAGCCCTGAAATTGAGTAAAAATGAATGAACTAAATTCCAAGATCTCTTACGACCTATGATTTCATTCTAGCAGAAATTTATAAATATGTGTACCCTAGATTTGTACAAAATGTTAATGGTGGCATTATTTGGAATAGCTCCAAACGGGAAAAGCCCAAATGTCAATCAACAGTAGAATTGATGAATTTTGTTATACCCATAGAATGGAATTCTAGACCACAATTGAAATGAGTAGATTATTGCTACACCCAGCAACATGGATGAAACTCCAAACTCCTTGAGTGGATAAAGCCAGACTGTATATGATTACATTCTCTATAAGAACTTTTATTCAAATTTCAAATACAAGCAAAACTATTCTACAGTGAGAAAAGACAGTGGTTACCTTTAGTGGTTAGTGTACCCAGGCTGGTGCAGGAGGGAAGTTTCTAGGTGACGAAGATGTTTTAATTCCTGATCTAATTCTAGCTATACTGATGGGTTTACTTTGAAAAATTCATCAAGGTGACTATGCACTTTCTGTATGTTTACATGAAAATTTCAAGGACACACTCGATTGTATGACTTTGGACATTACTTTTCTTTTCTGTGCCTACATTTCCTCAATTGAAAAGTGAGGAAGAGAATGCTTACCTCTAAGGATTGACACAAAGATTAGCGGCCGAGCATGGTGGCTCACACCTTTAATACCAGCACTTTGGGAAGCAATTACAGGTGGATCACAAGATCAGGAGTTTGAAACCAGCCTGGGCAAGATGGTGAAACCCCGTCTCTACCAAAAAAAATTAGCCAGGCATGGTGGTGTGCACCTGTAATCCCAGCTACTTGGGAGGCTGAGGTAGGAGAATGACTTGAACCTGGGAGGCTGAGGTTGCAGTGAGCCAAGATCATGCTACTGCACTCCAGCCTGAGTGACAGAGCGAGACTCCGTCTAAAAAAAAAAAAAAAAAAAAATAGATTAGCGATTAGCAAGTAGAGTATGTGTAAAATCACCTGGAATAATGCCTGGAGAGTGTGTTCAGTATTTAATTGTAGAAACAGTTACCTTCATAAACAACAGGACATTGTGGGAACATCTGTTAATTACCGAACAGTCTTTTTAGGCCCACCTGGGGTTTGTGGATAGTAATTTTTATTAATAGCACCTTTGTAATGGCTGAAATCACAATGATACTGTGTCAAATTAACCCACAGTTAAGAGCTGTGCTTCTTCTTTTTGCCAACTTATTTGTTTTATTTGTTTTTAATTGACAAATAAAATTGCATGTGTTTATCTTGCACAACATGATGTATTAAAATGTACATACATTGTGGAATGGCTAAATTGAGTTAATTAACATATGCATTACCTCACACAGTTATTTTAGGAACTATGTTTCTAGAAGTCTGTAAGGTAGATTGATTGATATTTCTAACCAGATACATTCATTCATTTCTTCATTTAATCCAGGAATTTTTTGAGGGTCAGTTTCATAGCATGCTCTGCACTAAGTGTTGGGATTACTAAAATCAAGAAACAGTTACTGACACAACAAATCGATGTGAAGTCCTAAAAGAGAGAACACAGAGAGACACATAAAAACATAGTATAACACAATATATTAAAATATACACAACAAAACATATAAGATAAACACAGAAATGCTTGGAGCAATGAATTTGACAATTAACAGGTTTAGAAATGTTTTGAAAAAATGTATGCTAATATGTCTTGTGTTCAAAATTTATTAATTAGATAATTAATTTTTAATTATGATAAAATATGTAATATAAAATTTATTATCTTAAGTACTTTTAAGTATACAGTTCAGTCGTGTTCACTATATTTATATTGCTGTGGAACAGATCTCTAGAACATTTTTATCTTGCAAAACTGAGACTCTACACCCACTGAACAACCTTCCATTAATATTATTTACATGTTAACATATTTAATTATATTATAATGCATTATCAATAACATTACATATAAATATATTTATAAATATAACATTATATATAAATATATTTATAAATATACGTGAAATTTCTGTATTTGAAGTATTAGTTTCAAAAAATGCTGCATATATGTAAGGCTTCTAGTCCTATATTAGAGATCTGGGAAACTGGCCAGGATTTCAGTGTGAAAGAGGAAGGATGCCATGCTCTCTCCCACCTGTTTCAGAAAACCAGTGTGTAGAACATGCATAAGGGGCTTGATACGTTTTTTATAATGGTGTTTATATTTTCATTTTCTTTTTCATAGTGGCAATGAAAGCAAAGGAAAGAGCTAATGTCCCACAGGCCAATGCGTAATTGCGAACTGTGAAGGGTGTGGGGTGGACTCACTGGGAGACGGGGAGCCCAGGGACCCTTCCCCAGCTCCTTTGCTCCCACAGCAACCTTTTCCCTTCTCTTTCCTTGTCTCACAGTGGAGAAGAGTGACATTTCAAAAAGTATAGCAGCAGAAGTGTTTTTACCTATAACAAAAGATGTATGTATAATCACATTATGACATACTACAAAGTAGGTAAAAGTAGTAGTTTTTAGTACTTTTATAAATTCAAACTTAGCAATTTTCCTTATTTCAACATTAATATCAATAGGCATTAATGCCAGTTTTTTAAATGCCAGTGATTTTTAACCTGCTGAAATTTGTTTTGTAACTTACTGTGGGGTAAATGAGATATTTAGTTACACTTTTAAAAGTATTGCTTGTGTATGAAATACCTTGAAATAAAAGTTTGAAGATGTCCTATGAGTCGTTATGAAAAGAGTAGTTGTGAAAGTTTCAAAATGACAGATGCATTTTAATGGCAGAGTAGGAGTTCATTTATCCAAAAAAGAGAGAAATACAGCTGAAAGAGTAAGAAAGAATTTAGTGGATGCGGAGAACAGCAAACAATGGTTAGAGCATTGTGAATCTTCAGCTTTGATCTTGAGAACCTAGCTGGATAGTACTGTCACTGGCTAAGATTAAAATGTAAAAATATCCGGGGAAATGCATTTGAGAAAAGTAAAACATTTATTTTGTACATATATAGCTTGAAATGCATATGGGAAATGTAGGTGGAGATTTTTAGTAGGCAATAGCATATGCGAGTTTGAAATGTAATGCAGATATGTGATCTAAAACTGGTTCTCAATTCTGACTGCACATTAGGAAACTTACTGTTTAAAATGATTAAATATCAGGTCCAACTGCAGGTTGATTAAGTTCAAATTTATGGGGATGTGCGCCTGATTTTTTTTTTTTTTTTTTCATATAAAAAGACTCCCCAGGCGATTTTAAGACACTCCCAGCTTTGGAAACTGCTGGCCTACAATTAGTGTCAATATCATCATCGCGTGGGTTGTCGTTGGGTGGATGAGAATAAGGATGAATGAGAACATCTAGTGAGTACAGGTTGTTCCTCTTCTTGTCTTCTATTTGCCCTTCAGATCTGCGCTTTCATGTAGACTGGGCACCAGAGCACTCTGAGCCCGGTGGACTGCACCAGTAGACTCTTCCATCCTCAGGTTTTTGGTAAGCACCATCTAGAGGAGGCATAGAGAGAAAATCAGAGATCTAGGAAGGTGAAAACAGATTTTTGGTTTTTTTTCCCCAGCTTCCTTTCTGCTGGGTCAAGAGGTGACCGCAGGTTGAGGGCCATTCTCAGTCAAAGGCCACAGCTGCAGCAGGTGCACCTCTTCACACAGCTGCTTCTAGAGTCTGCTTAGCTGCTACAAGTCAAGGGATGATGAGGCTAGCTCTATAGTTCTGAGCCATCCTCAGTTGATTCCCCTAAACCCTGTCAGTCCCTTTGTAGACAGTACCTTCATTAAATATTCCTCATTGGTTAAAAAGCAGTGACGTTGTGCTGAATATTCTATGCCAAGCCCCAGCCTGCTGCAGTAACATAAGAAGAGTTGTGGTCTGAAGATGGAACCAAGGGAGAAAATGACTTTTAGAAGATGTAACGAGGGACCCAGGGAAACTTGTGGCAATGGAATCTGAACATGTAGAGTTTAAACGTAAGAACAGAAAAATAGCTGTTGTATTTGAAAGGTCATGAAAGGCTTTTTCTCGAGAGAAATTTTAGTGGTGCGCTAACAAAAATCAGATGGCAGGGGCTGGGGCATCAATGCAAGTGAAGAAATGAAGGATGGTTATTTGACAAGTTTGATGATAGGAGGAATAAAGAGTTTGGATTTATTAAAAAGAAGATGTGGAGCTAATCAATTGAGATTGCCAAACTCTTTTAATGAAAATTAGCTGTGCTCTATCTCCAGCAGTTATGATAGAGAACTAATAATATCACCAAGAGACTGTTGATGTGAGGGCAATATATATACTCACTGTTATAAAGCCTTAGATTTTTGATAGGTACTCAAGGAATAACACAGAGTTAAGTCTTGATTTTTAAAATGAACAAAGATATGAAGAGAAAATACAGAATATGTACAAATAATCAAAACATATGAAATTATGGCCATCCCTGGTAACCAACAGAAGGCTACGACGAGCAATGATACATGTTTCACCTTACAACTTCATAATGATTCAGAAAATGGGCTATAGCCAGTATTGGCAAGAAGGTAAATAAAGTCCATTTTTGGTCAGAATGTCAATTTATATATCTTTTCTGAAGTCTGGTCTTTGCACTCTAACACTTTTTTTTTTTTTTTTTTTTGGAGACAGAGTCTCACACTGTCACCCAGGCTGGAGTGCAGTGGCACGATCTCGGCTCACTGCAAGCTCTGTCTCCCGGGTTCAGGGCATTCTCCTGCCTCAGCCTCCCGAGTAGCTGGGACTACAGGCGCCCATCATAACACCAGGCTAATTTTTTGTATTTTTAGTAGAGATGGGGTTTCACCATGTTAGCCAGGATGGTCTCGATCTCCTGACTTCGTGATCCACCCATCTCAGTCTCCCAAAGTGCTGGGATTACAGGCGTGAGCCACCGTGTCCGACCGTGCACTCTAACACCTTTAAAGAAAACATTAATTGTTTCACTGAAGCTCTGAGTTCATATGTCCATGCTCTCCGGCCCAGGTGTACTCTCCCTTAAGCCTTCTCTTGAGCACTTATGTGCCACTAATCATCGCGACTTCAGTCCTTAAAATTTCTTTAATGCCACTGACTATAAAATAGGATTGACAAAAAAGCCCATTCAACATTCCATTGAAGCATTGAGTGCTATGTTTTAAGATATAAGTCTATAACATACATCTATCATGAAATCCGTTGACTCTTCACAACTAGATGCTCTTACATAGAAAACATAGTTACTTACAAAGTGATGGTTGAAATGAATTTCTGCTGTAATGCCATTACATATCCCTAAAACATATTTAAGAATTATGAAGAGAAGCATTATTGAAAACAAAATGTATTGATACTAAAGAGTAACTATTTTAAAAAGGTAATATCATGATGCTCATATGAATTTCAAATGAATGCATGTCAAATATTTTATTTAACTCTTTAATGAAGAAATGAGTATGATGCTACACCCAACTCAAGGTAGAATTCAAAATTCAAAATAAACACATACGTAGGTAAATCAGGAATGTTGAAATGAATTTACAAAATGATGAAAAACTGGTTTTTTCCATGGAGGTTGGGGTCGTTGTCCAGGAATTAGTAGTTATTTTCAGGGACAGAATTCATTTGCATTTCTATGAGCAGGTGCCATTTAAACTGCAATCAGTTATCTACACTTTATGGAATTGTAACCACTTTAAAAAAGATGAAAACAGTTAACCTGAAAGGTTCTCCTACACTGAATGAGATGCTCAGTTATTTTTAAATTTGCTTATTTTTGTCTTTTAAAAAAAATTTTACAATATTTGACAGTAACCTTCTTGATAGTGATAAATCAATTTGTGCCACATCTCATGGCATATCAGCTTTCTGTGTCTTTGTCCGTCTCAAACAACCCCACATGCCTACCTCAACATGCGTTTTACCTCCCTTCAAACTGGATTAATGGTATCCATGTTATATGACTTTATACGTGTTCTTCACTTTAGAGCAAATAGTTATGAACAGTTAATGGAACACACACAGAGATGGGAATGGGACCCTCTGAGTTTTGTTCCCAGAGTCTATACTCTTTTCTACTGTGCCATATTATGGCGACAATTCAACTAGGTGGCCTGTGTCCACAATCCGTAGCAAAAACGCCGGTAAACTTACAGATTCTCTGCATCCTATTTGCCAAGTGCTTCAGTGATATCTGTAGCCTGAAGAGAAAGGCTAAGTTTTTCCTCTCTATCTCTCTGTTCTTTCCTTCTCTTTTCTTTTGAATTTCCTAAAACAAAGGAAGAAAAAGGAGGGGATGAATTTGGCAATGTGTCAGTTAATTTCATCAATGTAGACGAAGTTAAATTAGGAGGCTGAATTATCAAGATTGACTGTTTTCATTGATGCAATTAAATCAGGTAAATTGCCAGTGCTTCACAAATGCAGTCTTAGGTGTGACTGAAGTTGTGATTGTTTGGAAAGTACTCACAGAGAAAACAAGCACAGGAAAAACAGCACTATTCCAAAATGCAGAGCAAAACCACACATATTTAGGCTTTACAATTTTCGTCCTCCTTCATATTCTTACTTTGATGTATTTCTGCCTTTTAATTTAGCCTTTTCCTAAAAAAAAACAGTTTGCGTTACAGTTTACAAAGTAAGATAAAATAGGCTTTAAGAAGTACAAAAATGAGGCAAGTGAAAATGAATTAAAAAAAAAAAAAAAAAGAATCCAGGAGCAAACTCAGTCCACAAAGTTTGTCTGTGACATCGCTGTCCTTCCAAACAAGGAGCTTCCAGTTCAACTCCAAACATTTAGCAGTGCAGACTGGAAAATGCAGTGACCAAAGTCAGAGTCCCTGGGTGGAAAGCAAGCCATTTAATAGGAGGTGAAAGAGTCCTGCTATAAATACTACAGAAAATAATCTTCAAATCTACTCTCCTAAGGAGAACACTGTGCGACATAATGAATATCATCTTTAGAAACATCTTCTTGTAACTGTTTCTTAAAATATCCTTCCAGACAAAGCAATGACATCATTACAAACTCAAACTTAGCAAAACGCTTTTTGGAAAAAGGAAAGTGGAAGGACATTGAATGATGTCCAGGTATGTAGCTCTCTGATGATCTGATTTCATCCAAGAATCCTGTGGAAACAGCTACGACTGGGTAAATTTTATATCTCCCAAACAGTTTTTCTTAAATATCATTGTATTTGGCTAAGCTTTCAAGTGTGACTCAATGATAGTAAAGGGGAGAGCCTAACTCCTGACAATTGCATGAAATGTTGGTCTTCAATGTTGCCAGTGAACTGAGAAACTATGTTAATAATCAGTCAGGTTAGCCCTTTTCTCTTAGATAATTTTGTTATTCACAATTCTCTTTGACAGGTATTAGCTTTAGACAATTGACTAGCAAAGTATTTTTTTTTTTAAATGACCATAAACATGTTAAAAATGGATAAACCCTGAGCGGTGACAGGAAAACAGCACATAAAAATAATAGAAGGATGTGATTTCTCTGCCATTATCGACTTAACTTTTAGTAATAAACATGTAGTTCGTTCATTTTTTTAGTATCAACACTAATTAAGTACTTCGTAATTTTTTACAAATTTGATTTTATTATTTTCATACCTACTGATCTCTAATTTCTTGAGAAAGGTTGTCTTACTATACAGTGCATTTTAAACTTAAATACTGTATATTCATATTTAAATCTGAGATTATTGGGACACAATGATAAAAGAATTTATATAATGCCATTTTCTGAATCCATATTCAGTTTGAACTGTTTATTAATCAAATAATATACTTGAAGCTACATCGAAATGTTTAAAAACATGTTGGCAATGATGAGTCTATAAAGCAATTTGGTGGGTATAACTCTACTTATTTGCTGATATGGGCCCTGCCTGGTTTCTGGGGCCTTGAATCTGCAATCCCTGGTGGAAGACAATACCCCTATTTCTCTGTACCTGAAAGTTTTTTCTTTTAGTTTAATTTCATTCGCATTTTAATCAATCATTAGCTTATCTTCAAACTTTTTAAAGTATGATTTAAAAAAATTGAAATCACTTTACAATGTATTGCATTAGCAATGTTTGAATAAAGCATTATCTTGCCACTATCCCAGAGGACTATTATATTTTTCTATTTTAGTAAGTTTATTGAAGTCAAACAGGCCTTGGGCTGCTGCCTCTGTCTCTCCTGCCTTCCCCACTGAAACTCCAGTTCACACTCACAAACAAAGCCAAACCTGTGCAAACTGAAGCACCACAAAACTACCTGTGTGAAAGCAGAACAAAAGGTGTCATAATCTGTTCCACCTTGTATTGTAGCATAAACTATCAAACTCACTGCAGCAAGTACCTTTGTCATTCACCAAGAAATGGAAATTGTTTAGCGTAACTGTGCCTTACCTTCCTGAGGTATATTTCTGGATTTGATTTACTGAATTCAAAGTTGAGTGATTCACCAAACTTCTTAGTTTTCAATGCTTAAAGTCACAAATAACTTTTTTTAAAATCAGAGCTGCCAAAGTTAGGAATGATTTTAATATCCATTCCCGAGAGATGCAGAAGTAGCTGCTGTGCTATTTCTTGTACTTTATCAACCAAAGTCACCTTGACAGGCATCCTCAGGATGAAGACCTCAATAACTCTTAGGCAGTCCATTTCTCTAATGCACATCTGTGGTTGTCAGAAAATATTTTTTGATATTGATTTGAATCAATTGATCCATGTTTTGCCCACTAGAACAACAGAAACCAAATATACTCTTTTTCAAGTCCTTTTCATTTTTAAATACAATTACTGGAATCCCCTGAGCTTTCTTTTATTCTGTGCTCCTTCCCCCGGGCCAGTGTGTCCAGGTGGCCTGCCCTTCCAACCCTCTCCTCTCTTTCAGACAACTTTGTCCATGTCCCTTTGCAGAGGCCCTGGGCAGAGATCGCCCCTGGGAGGTCTGCTGAGACCAGTGCACGCTGGAGCTAATGAGTCATTTTATATGGACTTGGTGATGATCTCAGTGTCATAAAAAGGAGATTCCATTATTTCTCTTTCAAATACAGCCCTAGCTGCTGAGGCGGATCTCTCTGATTCTATATTTTAAATTGATTTTTGAATTTAAATTGAGAGCTTTCAGGTCTTATACTTTTAGAGCCAAAAGAGAAAATTCAAATCAACTGGAGATTAGGGTTAATGTTCCCGATCGACTGCCAAATAGTTATGTGGGCTTGAACAACTCTATTGGCTTCCTGGGACAGCTCTCTGCTGGAATATGGGAATAGGAACGTCATCTCCCCCTTCCTTACAGGACTCTTGTGAGGATCTAGTAAAGAATACCCATAAAAGTCTTTTAAAAATGATAGAAAACACAAGATGTCATTGGTTTATATGTGTATCCTGATTCCACTCTTTCCATATCATTGTCTCTTTGTGAAAACCAGACTTCTCAAAAAGCTCTTGTATTTTTTCTTTTTTTCTTTTTTTTTTCCGAACACCAACCAATACTCTGACACCATCTGTGTGGACAACAGTTCAATTCGATTCTAACTAACCAGAGTTAGAGAAAACCCCACGGGATCAGGGCCCAGTGCCACAAGATTGCCCCCATATTACATGCCAGCCACAAAAAGAGTGCCAGTCTTCCTGGTCTCCTGCCAGGCCCACTGCAAACACAGGATTCCCACCATTCCCACCCCTCCAAATGTGACAACTTTTTAGAACAACTCATAGAACTCAGGAGAACACTACACTTACTGATTTTTTGGTTTATTATAAAGGACAATTCAGGACCAGTGAAATGGAAGTGGTGCACAGGATGGGCTGGGTATGGGGCGAGGTAATGACTGAGAGCGTCCACACCCTCTCTGGGTGCACCACCCTCCTGGCACATCTGTGTGTTTGCCAGCTTGGAAGCTCCTTGAATCTCTTTGCTCACGAGTTTTTGTAACCCAATCTCTAACACTCTCCTTTCCCTGGAGGCTGGGGGGTATAGCTGAAGATTTCCAACCCCTAATCATCATTTGGTCTTTGGAGTGACCAGCCCTATCCTGAAGCTGTGTAAGGGCCCCACCCTAGGTTACCTCACTGGCATAAACACAGGTGTAGTAGAAAGGGGCTTGTTATGAATTATGGAAGGCACTTCCGTTTCTGCCAGTCCCAAGGGTTTTGGTAGCTCTGTGCCAAGAACAGGGGAAAAAGATGAAGTACAATTTTTATTACACCACTGCTGTCCATACTGGTTGTTAGCATTTTCTTTGGTCTCTCCTCAAATGACACTACCCTCCGCTGCCCCGTCACTTCCCTGAACAGTTCTCTTGGTGATTTTCTCTCCTCATCCTACTTTCCCTTTCATGAGCACAAGAACTAGTTAAGCAGTGAATCCTGTATCGTTCTTGAAGCACCCCTCACTTTGGAGACTTTAATACCACAACCTGCTTGTTTTCCTTCCACGCTTCTGACTCTTCCTGCTTTGTCTCCTTGGAGGTGTATTAACGAGAGAAGTAAAATGTTGCAACTGGTTTAAATGAGAATTTGATATACAGATATGTGCATTCTCCAGGGCACAGGCTGCATTTATATTGCTATGAAATGTGCTAAAAAGAGGAGACCAGGCCTGAAGAACCCCTGAGCAGACAACATTAGTCAGGCCTCATAAGTGACCTCGACTTTATTTGATTTGCAAACATAGGTGAAGCTCAGCTTGAGCTATTTCTTGTAAATGCCTGTATTCAAAACACAACTTAAGCTTAACCAGTCAGAAGCAGTCTACTCACTTATAATCCTATAACTGGGGACTTTCCAATGGGATAGATCAAATAAGGCAGCTGTATAATTGAAACCAACCACATGCTTTCTCTGATTTACTTCTGTGTTGTTCTATAAAAGCCTCCTCTTTCTCTTTCCTCAGTGAAGCTCCTGAACCAGTTCTACTTTGGAGGTGCCCAATTCATGAATCACTTGCTCAAATAAACACTTTTTTTTTTAAAATTGTGCCTCCATTTACTTTCAAATAACAGTAATTATTTGCATGCCTGTGGAAGGAAACATTGGTATTACTGTGTTTTTTTTTTTAAATTTATTTTATTTTATTTTATTTTTTACAATTTAAGTTCTAACTCTACAGAATTGTAAAATAACATAAGAAATAACCCAAAATGTACATTCCTATCAAATCAGATAATCACCCAGAGCTCCTGCTAAAATAATTTCCAGCATTTCACTGAAAGGACACCTAGTAATTTCTTTTGTCCATTTCCTGACAGTTTCTCCACTAGAAATAAAAGTAATCTTGAAAGAAAATTATTAATCTCAAACAGGCCAAGGATGCCCATAAGGTTTGACCTGATATTTACATAGGTGCAGAAGAATTTAAATTAACCATATGGGCATCTTTGAGTTTATTCTGTAGTTCTAAATCAATGAATTATTAAGCAACTACTAAGGCTGGAAAGTAAACTTATGACTAGGAGTTTTCACAAGGAATCTTAGATTGGTCTTCTAGAAATCCTTATTATTTGCTATTCTGTATTAGTTCATTTTCACACTGCTATAAAGAACTACCTGAGACTGGGTAATTTATGAAGAATAGAGGTTTAATTGACTCACAGTTCTTCGGACTTAACAGGAAGCATGACTTGGGGGATCTCAGGAAACTTACAATCATGTAGGAAGGCCAAGGGGAAGCAAGCACATCTTACCATGGTGGAGCAGGAGACAGAGCGAGTGAACAAAGGGGCAAGTGCCACACATTTTCAAACAACCGGATCTCTTGAGAACTCACTATCACAAGCATAACAAGGGAGAAGTCTGCCTCCATGATTCAATCACCTCCCACCAGGCCCCTTTCCTGACACATGGGGATTACAATTCGAGATGAGATTTGAGTGGGGACACAGAGCCAAACTATAACATGTTCTAAGACCAGGACACTGACCACAAGAAACTTTCTCCAACGGATTTCACCTGCATTTCCTACATTCAGGTGAATCCTTTAAATTGGCTGAGGCACATCAGGTACCAAGAAGAGACCTTTGTCACTGCCTTTGATCCTGAGACCTTCTGAGCCAGGTGCTTGGGGGCTTTACCTGGGGAGGCTTTGAGTTTTACTCCACGCAGAATGTCAAACTTGTTTTTTAAAAGTGGGCTTGTCAGACCTGATTAAATGATAATTATTTTCAAATATGATACCAAGTAAGGTCTTGAGTGTAGAATCAAATTGCCCAATTATATCCTAATAAAAAGCAAGACAGATACCCAGTGCACCTATTCAACTATCTATACAGCAGTTTCATAAAACATTAGGAGATTTAGTAAACCTATTGACTTCTGGGGAGTCAGTGAGAATCAGATACATTTCTTAAATGTTTCATTTCATCATGAAGAGCAGAGTTTATGAAATTGAGGTTAAGATTTGCTTCAAATCTTAAGAAGAAAGCACTTTGATATTTGTCTGTTCAAACTAAAAACTACGTTTATGGTATTCTACAATACTTGCATTTTCCTCTCACCTATGTAATTAGTTCCTGTTCTCAGGAACCCTGCTTTTAAGAGGAAGGTCTAGGCTGGGTACAGTGGCTCACGCCTGTAATCCCAGCACTCTGAGAGGCTGAGGCGGGCAGATCACCTAAGTTCGGGAATTCAAAACTAGCCTGACCAATATGGTGAAACCCCGTCTCTACTAAAAATACAAACATTAGCCAGGCATGGTGGTAGGTGCTTGTAGTCCCAGCTACTGAGGAGGCTGAAACAGGAGAATTGCTTGAACCCAGGAGGCAGAGGCTGCAGTGAGCCAAGATCACACCACTGTACTCCAGCCTGAGCAATAGAGTGACTCCATCTCAAAAAAAAAAAAAAAAAAGAAAAAAGAAAAAGATGAAAAGGAGGAAGGCCTCTTTCTGGATCATAAAGTGTCCTGGAAAGCCTGACTAAGTGGATGGTTGCCATCTGAGAGTTGGTTAAGTAACATCAGCTCAGTAGCTTGTACACAAGAGACAATTCTGGAAGTATAAAAAGTTAAAGTTGCTGGTACAAACATTTCCACAAGGCTCTAAGAGCCCACTTTTACTGAAGACACACAAATCTTACATCAGTATCCAACAAGAGAGTAAAGAGAAACTACCTGTAGATGACGAAGACGGAATGGCTTTGGCCAATTTATTGTAATAACCAATGATATCAGAATGGAGAAGAGAGGAATTATCTATCTCATTCAAACTTCATTACCTCCACAAAGCCCTTGTCTCCAAATAGAGCCCTATTCATGGTTAGGAATTCAATGCATGAACTTCAAGGACACAATTTCATTTATTAAACAAGAAAAGGCAATGTGATATACACCATGGAATACTATGCAGCCATAAAAAAGGATGAGTTCATGTCCTTTGTAGGGACATGGATGAAGCTGGAAACCATCATTCTGAGCAAACGATCGCAAGAACAGAAAACCAAACACTGCATATTCTCACTCATAGGTGGGAACTGAACAATGAGAACACTTGGACACATGGTGAGGAACATCATACATCGGGGCCTGTCATGGGGTAGGGGGGGTGGGGGATAGCATTAGGAGATATACCTAATGTAAATAACGAGTTAATGGGTGCAGCACACCAACATGTCACATGTATACATATGTAACAAACCTGCACATTGTGCACATGTACCCTAGAACTTCAAGTATAAAATAAATAAATAAATAAATAAATAAATAAATAAATAAAATAAAAAAGAAGGAAATAAAAATATTTTATACTCCTTCCCCCCCTACAAAAAAAGAAAAGGCAATGTGAGGACACGGTGAGAAGGCGGCCGTCTGCAAATCAAGGAGAGAGACCTCAACAGAAACCCACCTTGCCAGCACCATGGTCTTGGATTTCCAGCCCCTAGAACTGTAAGAAAATAGGTTTCTGTTCTTCAAGCCACCCAGACAGTACTATTTTATTATGGCAGCCAAAGAGACTAATACAATTATATTTTTCTATTTAAATTTTATCTAGCAATGCCTGAGGATCTTTCCGAATTGAATAATGCTTGCTATGCAGCTCTCACCATAGTGTCGAGGTAATTTAAGAAATATAGGCCACCTCACAAAACATAATTATTTGTAGCATTGCTCTTTTCATAACGTGACAGAATACATTTTTATGAAATCTCAAGAGATGTAGACACTTTATTTGTTTTTCTTAATTTAGGATATGATCTTAGACAGCCAAAATCTAAATAATTATTAGTGGAGATTTGGGCATTTGTTTAGGAT
Organism: Mandrillus leucophaeus; assembly: GCF_000951045.1. Lineage (NCBI taxonomy): Eukaryota > Metazoa > Chordata > Mammalia > Primates > Cercopithecidae > Mandrillus > Mandrillus leucophaeus. The sequence continues at coordinate 5,226,203 of NW_012101754.1, read as the reverse complement.
AAGATCATGAATACCTAAAAAACAATGGTTGGTTAATTCATCAAAATAACATCAAAATATTTTAAAGTAAACTTAGAAGTTTTCACAGTTATATTCTTAGCTCTTTCCAAAGCAAGAAAATGTTTTACTTTTAGTAATCAAAGATATATTAAAGTAAACACAGAAAATTATTCAAGTGGGATACAGAATCTCTATTACCTATTATCAGAATTTTGATTACACAAAAGATTAAAAAATGACTTTTTACATTGTAGGCAAGTCACACATCAATAATCCAAGGTAACAAGCACATCAGAAACCGAGTGAAATTTGTCAAAATACAAAACATTTTAGTTTTGTTTTAGATTCATATGTTATTAACAAAGACAAAATTCAATTTCTAAGTTTTGTTTTCCACTATGCTCTTTCATATTCTGGAAAGATCTGTCACTTTCCTAAAAGGCAAAACTAATTCTTTTCCTTGAAAGACAAAAATATATGCACTTGTGTTTCCCTGACCCTATTATCCTTAGTAGAGTCTCAATCGCCCATTTGATTAAGCTTATTTCACAGAAAAAACTGGGTTAATGGGGGAATAATTAAGAACTGATGTTATATGGTGTTTGCTGTATTACCAAAGGTCTCAGGAAACATACCTGGTGGCCGTGTCATCCACCCTCTACATCTACTTGCCATGGCAAAAATAAATATACTTATTGATATGGATGTAGCCCAAGAGATAGTCTTCTGGACAGCATATAAAAATAACAAGCACAAGTATGTAAACTTAAATTTATATTTAGCAGTCAAGGACTCAACTGTTATACATTCATTAGAAATTATTTTGTTTTCTAAGAATTCTCCAATTTTAAGGGTATTTAACATTAGTCAAGATCTTAAGTAACCTAAAGAAGTTAGAAACTAAGTTAAAGCTGTCACGCTACAACACATAAATTACTATTGATAGAAAAGGTTTATCATAATAATAATTTAATTTAATGCAATTTTTCATATTTTAAGCATTGTTCAGAAATAATGTTAGTTTTTATGATCGATAGACCAGTATAAACCCAGAAATTGCAGTTTGACTCTTATCATCATGAGAAAAGCAACCAAAATAAAGTGAATTGTAGGTCAAATTATATTTAGTGTGGCTATAGCAGAAAAAACATAGACTTTTTAATAAATGAAATTATTTATATAATTTGCCTAAATGGAATTAGATACACTTGGAATTTAAACATGCTTCTGAACTAAAAATTTTATAAAAACATTTTAATGTTTTCTAACTTTATTGGTTTATAATTAACATGCAAAAAATGTATGTATTGGGTTGATGCAAAACAGCAATTACTTTTACACAACCAAATATTTAATGTACAACTTGATGTTGAGACAAGCATGCATTGTGATGTGATAAACACAAACAACTTAGTGAATGTATCTGTCACATATCATGGTTATCTTTGTGTGTTTGTGGTGAAAACTCTTAATATCTATCCTCTTAGCAAATTTTAAGTATACAATACACTATTGAAGATGATAAATTTTAATCTAGTGTATTTAAAATGTTAGCTTATTTTTCTATTTTTTTGAATTTGCAAAAATTGGATTTATATGTGTATTTATCTTTAAAAAGCCAATCAGAATAGTGCTTCTTTAATTTAAAGAGATAGGAACATTTATATCCACTAACTGAGGTCAAGATCTTTCACAATTACAGAGCCACAAACGTGTTAGAGAGCTCACAGTATGACACCTACCACTTCAGCCACAAGTCAATAATATACACAAAGATGCAAAAGTTTGATGGCTGAGATCTCAAAGAGAAGTTCAGTTTCCCAAGTGTATAAAATTCTTAACTGATTTGAGCTCACAAGTAAAACAAAATAGGCAATAAGAATAATAAGCCAGATTATGTCTTCTTTTATTCAACAGACAGTAGACCTACAGCGATCATCGAACTGGCAGATCATAAAGGCAAATTCCTAATTGCTTCCTCCAGTGGAAAATAAGCCATCAGCTATGTCTTAGCCAGCAACAAAACAAAACATAAAGTTAGTAGGAAACACAGTTAAAGAAACAGAGTGAACAAGGTTAAATATCTATTGCCATTTGATACCCTCTCTGGGAGACAGGAAAATTGTTCATGGGCTTAAGCAATTCAGGAGGTCCATTTCTTCAGCCCCACAGTTTACCTGGCTCTAAGTTGATGAACTGGATATTTTGGCAGATTATATACCTCTAAACCCATTAACATGTAACATTCAAACAGGTAAAATCACAGTTCTCATGGAAATATCAAATAAACATATGTCAAATGTCATTTAACTCATCAGTTTAACGAGAGAACCAGTAAGATGTTGAAATCAGTTCTCGGAAATCTGGTTTTTTTCAACCGAGAACTCCCCACTGACACTAACCCTATCAAAAATTGCTATTTGACATTTCATCTGGATGTCTTAAAGGCCTCTCAATTCACTGTGTCCAAAAAGGAATTCATGATTTTCTTTTCCAAACCTCTTTCCTTCTCTTGGGGTGTTCACTACTTCTGGCAATGATCCCACTTTCTGTTGAATTATTTACACCAGAAATCTAAGACTAATACATGATACTTTATCTCCCTACACTTTCACCTGCCATTACATGTTTATTACCAATCTCTGTTGATTTTACTTTCTAAATATCTCTTACCTATATCTGCTTCTAAGTTAACCATGTCCATCCATACCATGACACCACCATCACCATTTCATCTGGACCATATCACCTAGACTAAACCAATACCATGTGTTTTTCTCATTGTTTTCACCACATCAAGCATCTTCTTATCCCTCCAATTTTGTCCATATATCACCCAGAGTGACAGATAGGATAATGTATTCTACTATTAGAAATCCTTAATGATTTCCTATTGCTCTTGAGATAAAGACCAAAACCCTATGAAGCCCCATTGCTCTTAGGATAGGGACTTAAACTTTATTATTCTCTACTGTTTTTATGGTACAGACCCCAATACTATGATCCTCCCTCCTGTTATAATAAAGACCCAAACCTTATAACACGTCATCTCTCTTAGGATAAAGACCAAAATCTGTGATACCCGGCTGCCCTCAGGCTAGAGACCCAAGCCCTCTATCTGGCGTACAAGGCTCTCTTACAATGCTGCTACTTACCCTACCTTCCTCTCTTCAATATTGTCATGAACCAGGATTCCCCTCACTTTCTGGTTCAAGCTTCCTTAATTTCTTCATAGGTTTCTCAACTTCTCATCACTGCATCTTAGAAGTGTTTATTTATTTATTTATTTTTACTTTCAATATTTTTCTCTTAAATCTCCTACTTTGCTGCCTGGTTCAAACCTATGATTATCCAAGTTAATCTCCTTTTTGTTTTGTCAGAGCCTTTTCCTTGACTGTTCAGGAAGACCAAATTATACCCCTCCCCTGATAGCACTTAAAAAACATTGTAATCTCGGCCGGATGTGGTGGTTCACACCTGTAATCCCAGCACTTTGGGAGGCCAAGGTGGGCCGATCATGAGGTCAGGAGTTCCAGACCAGCCTGGCCTATATGGTGAAACTCCATCTCTATTAAAAATATAAAAATTAGCCGGGCATGGTGGCACATGCCTGTAATCCCAGCTATTCAGGAGGTTGAGACAGGAGAATTGCTTGAACCTGGGAGGCAGAGGTTGCAGTGAGCTGAGCTGAGATCGCATCACTGCACTCCAGCCTGGGCAACAGAGAGAGACTCTGTCTCAAAAAAAGAAAAAAGTGTAATCTTATATCGAATTTTGTGATTCATTTTTTTTCTCTACCATTGCACAGTTAATTTCAAGAGGGCAGGACCATGTCTAATTCTACTTATTATATTCTTACTGAATATTATGTAGTTGGCTTATATTAAATAATTTTAATTTAATTTAATTTAAATAAAATGTATTTATTGAGTGAATGTATGACTTGCTGTCATATAACATATTTCTAAGTCTGATTCTATCTTCTATACTAGATAATTTATTAGTTCCCAATTTTATGTATATATGTTATAATGTGATTAGACTTCCATAAAAATTTATTAAATAATAAAGAGGGTTAATATGTCATATCACAAGAAGGCCAGAAGTAGGAAAGTGGTAGTAGTTTAGCCTCTGAATCAGATGAGGTTATAAATTAAGGTCCTTTACTTACCAGCTGTGTGAGCATAGTTATATATTTACAGATCACTGAAACATTTGTTAAATTCAGTCTGCTCAAGAAAAAAGTGGGAATGAGAATATTACCTTTCACACAGGGATTCTTTCAGAATTACTGAATTAATACATTCAAACAATTCCTTCAATACTATTCAAGCACTTCAGTATTATCAATGACAGTTTCCTGCAGTATCTTGGATTTTATTCCTGTCGACCTATAGAGTGTTAGCCATTTAAAAGACATCAGCAGCTTTTGCTGTCTCCATAGTTATTACAGCATTTAGGACTAGGTTCAACTACTCAGAACAGAAAATGTTACTGCAGTGGCTTAAACAGAGATAATGTGTCTTGTGCAAAACATCCACATCTGGGGAGAATAACACCAATAATCCAGACCCTTTGTAACTTCCTGCAGTGGGTTTAGCACCTTCAGGAGGGAAAGTCAAGGAGGAGAGGAGTGACATTGGGAGACTTTGACGTACATATCACTGCCCAGAAGCAATCATTTCCAGCAGTAAAAAAGGAGGGAAACTGAAGTTTTTGCCTCAACAATCTCTATAGTAGAAGCAGACAAGGCAGTAGGAGAAGGGAAGAAATGTTTGGTTCATCATATATCCTAGGTGTAGGTATTTGAGGGTATGACCATACCAGTTAATTAGGGGAGACGAGTAGAAACTCATCTCTTCCACATGTAGGAAGCTAACTTTGCCATAACTGTTACTAATACACCCTTCAAAATCACCGTCTTGAAAGGTTTTGTGAAATGAGCATGATTTTCTTTTGATACAAGGTCAGACCTTCAGAATGATCTAGAAACTCATTTGAGGACAAGTACCAATTCAAAGCTGATGTAAAGTAGGCATTTTCAAGAGGAAGAAATACTTCTCATATCTGAACTGTGTAAGCAAGTATTTATTTATTTTTTGAATCCTGAAAAAGCAATTAGAAGAGAGAGAGGAAAATACTTCCTTTTCTGAAGGCTGCCAAGAATAAAGCCTATTCTCATTTGTTAAAATAAAAAGAGGTAATAAGCTAAAATAAGAATACACTAACCTTATTCTTGAACCCAGCCGCCTCTAGAAAAAAAACACTATAAAAGTGAAGCTAAGTTCAGTAATTTTTGCAGTGATTGCCTTTTTGTTAGCTCTAGTTATCTTTCAAGTTTTATTGATAATAAAACATTAATTGCAAGGACAACTTTTGAAATCTATTGTTGAATACCTAGGACACTCATGTCTGTCCACATTCTTGCAAAGGAATTGCTTTATGAATTAAACCACTTGGGGAAGTAGATCCTTTCATTCTATCAATTAAACATACATATAAGGACAGCCATATACTACTTTACATGCAAAATTTTAGGCCATAGCAATTTAGTAACTAACACGTTACAGGGACTGGAATTTTCAGTCCCCCACTTCTTCTACCTCACCACTCTGCTATTTGAAACTATGATTCTCCATTCAGAATATAACCACATTAGTTTATGAAACAGGAAAATATGAAGGGCAGACTCTAGAAATATCAGAATCACTTGGACAGCAAAGTCCGAAATATGTATTATGAAAGGGAATTATCATGTTTGACTCAATATGTTGCTGCAAGTAAATAAAATTATTTGCTCAGTATAGATATTCCTTATATACCTCAATATTTTATATACTCTGACTGAATACTTATGACAATCTATGAGCAGAATAATGAGAAAAAACTTACTAAAAAATCTAATTATTTTGTTCATTTTCTTAATAAATGTTCTGCTTCACAGTTATACCACTTTCTGGATTTTTATTTTTATTCTGACTTTATAAAATAAACATTATTGTTAGAATACTTTTAAATTAACAAAAAAATCACACAGAGATTACAGAATGCTCCATATAACCCCATATATGTTATACACGCACACACACACACATTTTTAAATACGTAATTTTATATATATATATTTTACATGTCCCTTTCCCTCCCCTAGAAATCACTGAATTGTTTACTGGCTCTAAAGTTTTGCTCTCGTTATTAAATTTGTAACATATATATAATATATATTTATATACAGTATACATAAAGTATATCTATATAATAAATGTAATATATATATAGCCTGCTTATATATTTTTGCCTGCTCCAGAATTCCATTCCATCCAGGATGCCACAGAACTTACACTAATCTTGTCTCTTTGAGCTCTTCTTGGCTATGACAGTTTCTTAGACTTTTCTTATTTTTAATGACCTTCACAGTTTTGAGGAGTGCTGGTCAGATCTTTTGTAAAATGTTCCTTTCTTAGAATTTTTCTGATTTTTTACCATGATTAGACTGGACTTAGGGGTTGTGGGGATGGACTGTCACAAAGGTAAAATACATTCTCATCACAGCATATCAAGGGTTTATACTATCGACATGACTTACAACTTACTATTGATGTTAACATTGATCACCTGGTTGAGGTAGTATTTGTCAGGATCCTCCACTGTAAAGTTAATTTTTCCCTGTTTCTACACAGTACTTCAGCTCTATCAGTAAGAACTCATGGATATTTCTCTTGTACTTTGGGTTATAATCCAATTTTTAAAAAAATTTTTGCTCAAATTGTTCCAGCTTTGGTCATCTGACACTTTAAGTAGCTGCTGTGTGCTTTTGACATTATTGCAACTTCGTTTAGCACTTTCTTACTTTCTAAAATGTCAAAATGTTCCAGGCTTATGTTCTATATTACCTTATGTAGCTCCAGGATTAACCATTTCTCCAAGGTTTTGACAAACTCATAGTGTCATATATCCACCATTACAGTATCATACAGAATAATTTTACAGCCCTAAAACAAGCCCTTGTGATTCACCCAGTCAACCTTCCCCTCCCCTAGAAATTACTGATGACTTACTGGCTCTGAAGTTTTGCTCTTCACAGAATATCATGTAAATGGACTCCTTCATTTAGTAATATACATTTAGGATTCATCCATGTCTTTGTGTATGTTGATAGCCCATTTTTAAATCACTGAATAATATTTCATCACAAGGATATACCATGGTTTATTTATTCGTTCACCTATTGAAAGGCATCTTGATTGTTTCCAGTTTGCGACAATTATAAATGAAGTTGTCACATGTATAAATACGCATGCCACTCTTTGTGTAGATATAAATGTTCAAATAAGTTAGTTAAACACCTGGTAGCCTGATGGCTGGATTATATGATAATACTATATTTTTCCTTGTTAAGAAACTGGCAAATTATCTTCTAAAGAAGTTGTGCCATTTTGAGTTCTGATCAGCAGTGGATCAAAGTTCCCATTACTCCATATCGTTGTCAACAATTATTTTAATGATGTTGTTTTCTTTTTGGTGAGTTTTAAAATGTCTTTGTGTATTTTATATATAAATCATTTATTTGATATGTGTTTTGCAAATGTCTCCTTTTAGTCTGTGGATTGTCTTTTTGTTCTTTTAACAATTTATTTTATAAAACATAAGTTTTTAATTTTAACTAAAGTCCAACACATCTATTCTTTTTAATTGATTGTGCTATTGGTGTTATATTTAAAAACTCATCACCAAATCCTAGGTCAGACAGATTTTTCTATTATGTTTTTGTCTAGAAATGTCATAGTTTGTATTTTACATACATTTGTGATCCATTTTGATTTAATTTTGTGTAAGGTATAAGGTCTTTTTCTAAGTTAGTTTGTTTATTTATTTTTGTATATGGATGTTCAATTAATCCAGAATCATTTGATGAAAAAAGTGTTCTCTTTTTCTTTCAATCTTTTTGGCCCTTTCATCAAAGATTAAATGAATGTGTTTCTGTACAATAATAATATGATTTGTCTGTGTCCCCACCCAAATCTCATCTTGAATTGCAGTCCCCATGATTCCCACGTGTTGTGGGAGGGACCCGGGAAAGATAATTGAATCATGGGTGAGGTTTCCCCTATACTGTTCTTGTGGTGGTGAATAAGTCTCATGAGATTTGATGGTTTTATAAGGGGACACCTCTTTCACTTGGTTCCCATTTCCTCTTTTATCTGCCTCCATGTGGGACGTGCCTTTTGCCTTCCACTAGGGTTGTGGGTCTCCCAAGCCATGTGGAACTGCGAGGCTATTGAACCTCTTTTTCTTTATGGATTGCCCAGTCTTTGTCAGCAGCATGAAAATGAACTCATACCAGTGATATCTGTATTCTCTATTCTGTTCCATTGATCTAAGTGTTTATTGATTGGCTAATATCATGCTATCTTGATTACTGTAGCTTTATAGTAAATCATGAATGCTAATAGGGCACATCTTTTGACTTTCTACTTATTCTTCTTTACTACTGTATTTGCTTTTCCAGGTCTTGTGCCATTTGTATGAAATTTAGAATCAGTTTGTTTCCATCTACAAAATAGCTTCCCATGATTTTCTTTTTGAGGTTTCATTGAATCTATAGAGTAGGTTGAAAGAAATTGAGATCTCAACAATGTTATGTCTTCTAATGCATGAACATGAAATACTGCCCATTTATTGAGATCTTTGATTTTTGTCAATGTTTTATAGTTTTCAACATACAAATCCTGTGCATATATTGTTAGATTTATATTTAAGTATATCATTTATTGGATGTTATTGTAAATTATAAATTTTATTTAATTTTAATTATAAATCTTTGTCTGTCATGTATGAGAAAGTCATGGACTTTTTATATTGCCCTGGTATCCTGTAACCTTGCTGTATTCACTTATTACTCCAGCTAAGCAGATCTCAGCTGCGTCTGCTGGATGAGGTGGTGCTTTATCCTATAACTTCTATTCTCTAATGCATCCAATAAAATTCATTGATTTTCACTTTGTCCTGTTTTTCCTCATAAGAACAGGAATAATGAAGTCCAAGCTTTCACACATAGGAGATAAAACTGAAAGTCCACACATTCTGATTTTTAAAAATTTTCTATTCTTTTGTTTTGCTATTCTTATGTGTTTTTTAAATGTTTATCTTTGAGGTTTGAATTGTTTATGTAATGTAGAATCATCCACAGATAAATACAATTAGCAAATGTAAACCATAATTCATATAGTTTTAAAGGTACCTTTGTACGTACTCCAGAAGAAATAGACATCAACAATTTAGAGGCTACTTTTTATTTAAATAAATTTACACCTGCTTCCTTTTTTTTTTTTTTTTTAGTGAAACCCAGTTTCAGTTCTTTGAACACCAGAACAAACTTTCTAGCAACCTCTGATGTATTCCTGCATCTAGAGTGGAAACACAGCACAGCAGAGAATTGAAAAATTTGAGAAAAAGAGTCAGTTGTTGGCCACATTGACTAAGATTCAGGCATGCACATACACATACCAAAGTGATTAGCACCCTAGTTGAGCTCAAATAAGGAGGAAAAAAACCCAGCATTACAAGAATGGGACAGTGGCAGGTTACTGCTAGCCCTGCCTGTGGTATTTCCCTTCCATTTGACCAGAAATGTCAAATTCTGTTGAAAAGAATGGTCCATTTTCATGTGAAGCTTTAGGAAGCACATGATTTCCACATGGAATCTGGCCTTTGTCAGACATTGTATGGGACTGTAAAAATGACTTATTCCAAGATGAGAACATGTGGGGTAGAGCTTTAAAACCTGCAAGCCATGCACTGTTCTCTTATTGAAGTTTCATTAAAGCTGTTCCAGACATTTGCTGCCTTTGCTTCCATTTTTGGACTTGAGAGAGAAGAGGCTTCAAGACGTCTGCAGCGGGGATATGAATGAGTGTGTGTGCACATGCGCACCTGTGTGATGTCAAAATAATAAAATTTAATAATTGATTGCTACAATTATTAAATATAGCTATAATAATTGATAGCTATAATTATTAAGCATAGCTATAATTATTAAATATTAAATACATTATTTTATACATATAGAAAAAATCCTATACCCTTGATAATATTCATGTGTGCAAAATATATTCTTCTGTCCTGATAGCTACTCTGTTCATAATTATCTTTTTTTGTACACACAAAGAAAACATATAGACAAAGCTAATATAAAATTTAATAATTATACAGCAATACAGTGGCTAACTATAGCTACTCTATTTAATTACCTATTCTAACGTGATTGGACTATTTCAATTATAAATCCTAGGAGAGATAAAATCTTTTTACTTATACACTGTATAAATAAAGTATGTTCTAAGATATTTCCATGATTTATTCCATGAATACTGCATGGATTTCATTGCATGTGAGAATTTCTCTGCCTCTTCTTCCTATTAACCATTAAATGTTATGTCATACTGGGGATGTGAGCCCTGAAGCAGTGGCAGGAAATATCTGCAAAATGGCAAATGCCTCCTATTACCGAGAGTACTGATTACAAAGCTACCTTTACACGTGGATTATTCATGTTTACAGCAATATAATGAACTGTTTTATAGTTTTTCAAGAAGAAAGCATCTGTGGTATAGTAAAAATTACTCTGAATCCTGGATCGAAGAATCTGAGTTCCAATCCAGCCTTTGTTACCAGTAGCTGGTAACAAAGTTACCAGTTAGTTAACTACTGCTGTGTAACAAATTATCCCAAGACTTAGTGGCTTATAACAGTATTTGTTACCTCTTACAGATTTGATGGGTCAAGCATTTGGGAACGGCTAAACTGGATGGTTCTGGCTCGGGGTCTTTCATGGGGTTACAGTGATGATGCCAGTCAGGGCAGCAGCCACCTGTAGGTATGACAGCAGCTGGAGCATCAGCATCCGAGGTATCTTACTATGTGGTATTGGCAGAAGATATCCATTCCTCACTGGCAGCTTGACTGGCCTCACTTTCTAGCAGCTGACTTTCCCCAGAATGGGAGATACAGGAAAGAGAGGGTGAGAAGGAGACCATAATGCCTTTTTGACCTAGTCTTAGAAGTCATAAATCACCATTTATACACATTCAGTTCATTGGAAGTGAGTCACTACGGGTGGTCACACTACAGAGCAAGAAAATTAGGCTCCCTTGTATGAAGTGAGGAATTTTATATCTATGTATCTATATATCTATATATATAGATATATATATATATATACAGGTGTATTTTCATACCACCATAGTGACCATATGAGCTTGAGTAGTTAAACCTCGCTGAACATCAGTCTTCTCCACAAATGAAAATCACAATATCTACCTCAAAGAATTATTGGGACTGTTCAGTAAGATGATGCATCTGACATTTTGTAAAATGTAAGCTACTGCGTCAATGTAAAGTTGATCGAATGTAATGTCAGTGATGTTTTGTCATGGACATCACCAATGCATGTTGAAGAAATCTTGTTTAGTGACTTGCAAGGTAGGCAGACACTGGTACTGTGCACCCTCCTCTCGAAAAAGAAGCATACAAATCTTTGACTGTTAAAGTACACAGCACTCAAAGATTTTGTTGTAACCATTGAGAATAATAATTTGCTAATGAGTCAGGTGCCAGTGGCTTACGCCTGTAATCCTAATCCCAGCAGTTTGGGAGGCCGAGGCTGGTGGATCACCTGAGGTCAGGAGTTCAAGACCAGCCTGGCCAACATGGTGAAACCTCATCTCTATGAAAAATACAAAAATTAGCCAAGCATGGTGGTGCGTGCCTGTAATCCCAGCAACCCAGGAGGCTGAGACAGGAAAATTGCTTGAAACCCAGGAGGCAGAGATTGCAGTGAGCCCAAATTGTGCCACTACATTCCAGTCTGGGTGACAGAGCAAAACTCCATCTCATAAATAATAATAATAATTTGTGAATGAAAAATGTTAATTTCCAAAGAATTACAGAGTTTAAATATCAGAATTATTTCTCTTATTATTTTGGGTGGATGGACCAAATATACAGACTTTGTTTTTCGTGTTTTTGTTTGTTTGTTTTCCCGTATGACAAGAGGCTGGAGACTGGCAGACAGCCAGCATGAGCTTCTGCAGCAGGGCAGTTCTGTGAGCCATGGAGCTCAGGCCCCTCTGTTTCTGGGTAATCACCCTGGTCCTTGGTACCTTCCGCCTGCTCCCCTTGCAGCACTGATCCTTCATTCCAGGCAGACGGAATAAGATCAAAGCACAAAAAAAAGTTTGCTGAATATGCCCTGTTTTACTTTAATTTCTTATTTTCAAATAAATTTAGACTTTTGGAAAAGCTGTAAATATAGTAGAGAGTTCTTATATACCTTTCATCCAGATTCACTTAAGGATAACATCTTTTATAATTGTGGCATATTTATTGAAATCAGAAAACTAACATTCACTAGGAACCAATTGGTATTAGTTACACTATAACTAATTATTATCAACTAATAGTATCATTATTTACTTATCCATAATACGATGATGGTAATAACAAAATATAGAGTATAATATTAAATACTGCAACATAGGATATTAATGATAGTACTACTGCTAGTTTTAGTTAATAATATTAACTAATTTACAGACCTTATTACAATGTTCTCAGTTTTACCACTAATGTCTTTCTTTTGGCTCCGTGATTCACAATGCATTTATGTGTCATGTCACCACTGTTGTCTCTAATCTGTGCCAGTCCTTCACTCTTTTCTTGTCTTTTGGGAACTTGAAACTCTTGGAAACACTTGGCCTGTTATTATGTAGAATGCCCTTCAGTTTGGGTTTATCTAATGTTTTCACATGACTAAATTGAGGTTACTCAATTTTCCAAAACTGCTGCAGATGTGATGATACTGTGCTCTTCCCATTACATGATATCATATGATATATGAGATGTAAACATGGATTATTGTTTTCTTTCTTTTTTTTTTTTAGATGGAGTCTCGCTCTGTCCCCAGGCCAGAGTGCAATGGCATGATCTTGGCTCACTGTAACCTCTGCCTCCCGGGTTCAAGCGATTCTCCTGCCTCAGCCTCCCCAGTAGATGGGATTACAAACATGTGCCTCCACCCCCAGCTAATTTTTTGCATTTTTAGTAGAGACGAGATTTCACCATGTTGGCCAGGATGGTCTGGATCTCTCAACCTCGTGATCCACCCGCCTTGGCCTCCCAAAGTACCGGAATTACAGGCATGAGCCACTGTGCCCAGCGGATCATTTTTGTTTGTTTGTTTGTTTGCTTTTGTTTGTTTTGTTTTGTTTTTTATGTTGTCTGTCAGGTGTCTTTACTTTTAAGTGATTTTTTTTCTTTTTTTTATTATTATTATTATACTTTGAGTTCTAGGGTACATGTGCATAACGTGCAGGTTTGTTACATATGTATACTTGTGCCATGTTGGTGTGCTGCAACCATCAACTCGTCAGCACCCATCAACTCGTCATTTACATCAGGTATAACTCCCAGTGCAATCCCTCCCCCCTCCCCCCTCACCATGGTAGGCCCCGGTGTGTGATGTTCCCCTTCCCGAGTCCAAGTGATCTCATTGTTCAGTTCCCACCTATAAGTGAGAACATGCGGTGTTTGGTTTTGTGTTCTTGTGATAGTTTGCTAAGAATGATGGTTTCCAGCTGCATCCATGTCCCTACAAAGGACACAAACTCATCCTTTTTTATGGCTGCATAGTATTCCATGGTGTATATGTGCCACAAATTTATAACTTGTAAGTATCTTCTGGGAAGATGTTTTTAGGCTATGGAAATATTGTTTTTCATCATACAGTTGCCCAGTAATTTTAGCACCAATAAGGGCTTTTTGCCTACAGTGACTACTTATGTAGTGTTTAATTTGATGACTTCTGTAGGGATATATAAATGAGCCAATGAGAAACCACAGACATCACATTTCTAGCTTAATTTTGAAAGGTAAACGTCTTAGAGGCAAATTTTAAAAAGTTAAGGCAATTTGGTTTCATTAGGAGAACCAAAGAAAAAATGAGTAGTTTGAATTTCTGGTCATAATGATAGTATTCTTGATCTTCTAAATATGGAAGCAACTAATTAAATATATCTACAACAGGAAGAACTAGATATACTTGCAGAATTCAAAGAGGAAACCAAAGCAACACAGCCAAGTTCTATTTGCGGGTCCAGTAGATCTTCCAAAGAAACGGCAGAATTGTGATAGGTAGGTACTTTTAAAACTAGAAAGAGCTGGGAAAGGTACAAGTGGATATTAATCATGGCATAGACATCAATACATGATCAATCAAGTTTTACTTCTTGTTTTCATGAGATGAAAAATTCTTCCTTATTTATTCAAAATCACCATCACATTTTTTTTTTTTTTTTTTGGTAGTAAGACTACTAGGGTTTCTGTTACTTATTGGAAGATACAGTTAAGGAGAGAGAAGAGGTGTATAAAGTAAAAATACATGGCAGCTGTCCAGCAAAGTCAGTAATCTGCTTCAGGGACCCCAAAACAGATTTTCTGGAGTGTCTGTCTGTGCACAAGTTTGTCAGCATTTGAGAGAAATGACTGAGCAGCAACAACAAAGAGTGTTTAAACAAACCAATCTGGATGTCAAAAGGTTATGTGCCGCAGAGGGCTGCTGGTGTTAATTCAACATGGATTAACACCACAGCCATTTCCTAAAATAGAAAAACTTGAAACAAGTGTGTGAGCTCAGAGACCTTTTTTTTTTGTATGAGGTCTAGATTAGACATTTATTTTTTTCTTTGAACTGGTGAAGTTCTCTCTGCTCAGTGAGACTGGTGAGGTTGCATGAATAGCCTGTGAATCAATCACAGGACCCAGTTCTGCCCTTAGACCTCAAGGGGAGAGGAGGCTATGCTGGACCCCATACTGTAGAGGGTCCCCACTCTGACCCTCTTGTGAACAATGCACCCCTCGGCATGGGGCAAGAAGTCCAAGAACATCATAAGCCAAGGGAACGTGCACACCATTAGCCTGTGTCTCCTTCTGCACAATGCTTTCAGGGGCTCTTCCTTGCAGAGTGTGGAGCTCATTTGCAAGAGCAGACCTCTTGCTTGGATTCATGTTCCTGTGGTCACATCACACTATCCCCAGTAGGGGCCTCTCTCCAGCAAGGGGATGAGGATGTTGTTTGATCATGGGGCTAATGTACATGACCACTGGGACTCTGCAAGGTGTGGCAGGGCCAGGACAGGAATAGCAGAGAATTCTCTACAGGGGTGTGTGTGTGTGTGTGTGTGTGTGTGTGTGTGTGAGTGTGTAGGTAAGGAGTATAGAGCAGGAGGCTTTCACAGTATTCCAGATGAACACAGTGAAATCCGCCAAGCCTAAATTCAAATTATACCGAAAGGTATCAGTGTCAAGAGAAGAGAATAGGATATACCTCACTTGTTTAACAGATTGTTTCCTTCTTTATATAAAGTAATTTTAGGTGGTAAAATATACAGAGAATATAAATATATATAAAACCTACATAAAATTTAACATTTTCATCATTTTAAGTGTGAAATTCCGTGACTTTAAGTTCATTCATGATGTTGTACAACCATCAGTACTACATTCAGAATGTTTTCATAATTGTAAACAAAACCTTTGTTCCTATTAAACACTAACTTCCCACTCCCCTGTACCCTCAGGCCTTGGTAACCATTATTCTTCTTTCTGCTTTCCTGCATTTGCCTCTTCTAGATCCTGAATATAGTGGACACATACATTGTTTTCTCTTTGTGTCTAGCATCTTTCCTGTAGCACACTGTTTTCAAGTTTCATCCATGTTGTTGCGTGTGTCTGTACTTCATTCACTTTTATAGATAAATAATATTTCATTGCATGTGTGTACCACATATTGCTTATCCATTCATTAGTTGCTGGGCACTTGTCTTGTTCCATGTTTTAATGATGGTGAATATGCTGCTATGAACATTGTTGTACAAGTGTCCTCTTGAATCCATGTTTTCAATTTTTTGGGGTATATAATTAAGAGTGGAATTGCTGGATCAGACGGAAACTGTATGTTCAACATTTTGAAGAAGTGCCAAGCTGTCATTGCCTTGGTTTTCCCTCATACTATTTGCACATGTAGTATGTAGATCTCCACTGTAGCCCTGGGTCCTGCAAACATTATTAGGGACAGGACCTGACAGCAACCTTATGGATCTATACATGTAGAAAGTGAATCCGTCCTTGTAAATGTTGGTCTTTCACTTTTTTCCTCTTTTGCTTTCCATATTATATAATTGAGAAATCTGGGTTTCCATCAGTGTTCAAACTTGGAAACTTTTGTGTCATATTAAAAAAAAAAATCCAAATCAAGCTGTTTTGTGGTATTTCAGATCTGACTGAAACCAGGAAGTAATAGAAATATAAAAAGAAAACTTGATCTTCTGAGGTTTTCTGTACCAAAGTAACTTGGATAAAAATTAAGCCTTTAAAATTTTTGAGGTTCATATATCAATGCCACTGATTTCTAAAAAATATTGTATGACTAGCTTCTTTTGGAAAGTAAAAAAAAAAAAAAAAAAAAAAAAAAAAAAAACTAGTTCTCCTACAAGACTTTGTAGAAATTCTTTGTCTTAAATAATACAGCTTAAAAAATGAGCCTTTTAAAACTGTGAAGGATATCAGAAAGAAACAGAAAGAAAGAAGAAAAGCAGAAATTAAAAGATCGAACAAGAGCTACGTTAGCAGTGAGACCCAATTTAAAGAGTTTGGGTCCAGCCAGAGCCTTTCAAATCTTTTGAGCTTATATAGTATTCTGATCGCTAACAACCCATATTCTTGAAAAATTAACCAGAAAACTAGCATGAGCTAAATGTCTTCATGTTTGAATTAGAGAACAGGGAAAGGTCTTGCTGCCTTCAGAGAAAGCTTTTAATCAGAATGTCTCTTCATCCTGGCTTTTGACCTTTCCTAACATTCAATTGTTTTTTCACACTGGTCTTGAAAGAGCCTGTGGCTCTAAGAAAAGAAGGATGGATTTCTTCCCCTTGCTTAGCATGGTTTATGTCAAGATTTTGCCCTTGTAAAAGCACCTAAGTGTGCTGGTGACACTCAGAGAGGGATGATCATTCAAAAGTAATCTCTGCTTTTGTTAAACTTTTATTTCAAAACAATCACTGCTATGAAAAATTCTAACTTTTGATTCACAGGTCGTTTTTTTGAAAGTATATTTTCTGATTAAAAACACGTATATCTCCAACTAGTATCCATCCTTATTTCTAGAAGTATCACCATGCATTTTGCACCCCCAAAATAACCTTTTTGCCCAGTAAAAAATGTTTTGTAAGTATTCATATGTACCCACAGTCCATAATTAAAACATCCCACTTCTCTTTGTTAAAAATTCCTTATGTTTACAGTTTTTAAAGAGCTTTGCATTCACTAACTAAGTAGTCAGAAACTTTTGAGACAGCTTTGCAGAACAAGACACAAAAACTACATGCTAAGTAACTTGCTCATGGTCACATGATAATTATGGAAGATGCTTGGTTATAGGACTGGGTGCTAACATATTTTTCCTAAGAAAAATAAACCTTCATTGCATCTAGTCCACACCAGGATGATGTTTTGGACATATGTTTCTCCAAGCATCTGGTAGGGACAGAACAGGTCTAAGGGACTTCTGAAAGGTGTAAATTCAGTAGGATTTCCCACTGAAATTTTTATAAAGAAATTTAGAAAAAAAGAATCAAATGCGAGTTCAGAAGGTCTTGAGAATAGGAAAAATATTAGCTTATTAGGGAACTTGTTAAGGTCAGAGTTTTACTATCACATTGCAGCTTCTTCAGTGCCTCCTCGTTTTGGAAAGTGTTCGGAACGTTTAGGCGCAGTTCTGGACACCTCGCATGTCTGAGCATATCCAGTGGTATTTGTTAAAGATTATAAGGACTCAGCAGCAAATCAGGCTGTTTTTCACATAGTCAGAGATGGCTGAGCCTTAAGAATGCTGCAAAACATCCTCAGGTGATTATTAATACTCAGAAGGCTTCCCCACATCTCTTGCACCTGCGATCCTCATCGTACTCTTTCCCAAATATGGAACAGCCATGATAATACGTGTGTGATTAATAAATTATTACTAAAAGATTAGTAATCTTTAACATCTGAGATTCTCACTGGATGTTAAGGATCTTAAAAATAGGACAATAATCAATTTAAACCTTTAAACTGTTTTGTTTCTGATAGTATTCCACATCCTAGCATTCAATGTATTTTTATTGGTGACTCCATATGACAAAGTGAAAAGGAGGAGGGTTTGGGAGAAAGAGATACAGAAATTCACATTTTAGCTACCCGATAACTGTAAAAACAAGGGCAGTTCTGTATTGGGCTTGCATTTTTCTTTTCAGTGAATCTATTTAACTGAAATGGAAATAAAACACATATCAATAATTGCACCAAGATACTGAAGGTAGTTTTTATTGAGAATGTGATCACTAAGGAATTGACAGAATTGAGAAATGAGAAAATTTCAAAGATACACATGCCTGAAAGCAGAAATCATATCTTATATGTCAGACATGAAAATAAAAGTCAGCCACTTGAAATACGGGACTAATACATCTGGAGTCTCTGCAACTGTAGGGAATAGTTATTTTTTGCTAGTCTAGCACACATTTTAGTAAACTTTTCTGTTCTTAATGTTAAACTATATTTTTTATACATCTTTTTAGTGTTAATTATTTTAATATGCATGCTTATATTTACCACTTAATGGGAAGAAATAGAATTCTTAAGTCTGAGAAGGTTGGTAATCATTTACATTTCTGACACATAACTGAAGGCATGGTTGAGAATTAGAATAATTAAAATAGCACTGGGGGACAAACTGAAAACTGTGACTCCATTCTGATAGAAAGAGTCATTGTCCTTGAACAATTTGCAAATATGTTCCCTTCTTTTTCCGTAACAGGGTCCCATGTTTTATGCAACTCATCCATTATGAATTGCAGCCCTGTTTCTTACAGAGAAGTGAATTTGCAAAAGACACACATTTCACATAATGTTCACCTTTGTCACCTCAATGACACCCTGCTCCCTTCTCTTACCTTCCCCGACACCACACAGTTCACCACCAGCTTTTCCTCCTTCTTAACACTCTCTAACTTCTAACCTGCCACTGAAACTCACGGTTGTGCTTAGTATCTGCATGAAACTTCCTTGCACTTGGCAAGTTTTAAAAGTCAACTTTCTTTTTCCTTACACTTTATTGTCTTCAGTCTTTTATTTCTACTACATTTTAATAAAAGTATTCTGTATTCCATTTCTATTAATCTTTTATTAAAGTTTATTAGAAATAGAATGCTGAATAGAAAATAGGAAGTTTAGCTGTATTTAATGTTGTGATTATTCATTATACTGATATTTTTCTTGTATAGTTTTTGAACTGATTTATGGGTAGTTAGCTCCAAACTAAAGGAATACCATGATATTTTCAACACTATTATCAGCACTATGTCAGGTATAAAGTTTGATCCATGAGCAGAGTGCAATTTCAAGATCATGAATTTTCACAAACTTGAATGTTACTATTGTGTTTATGCTTAATAGATGATTTCTTTGGCACCTTTCTCAAACACACACACACACACACACACACACACACATACATCTATACATGGTAACATAGACTAAAGCAAATAGAGAAGTTCAGGTATTGCAAAGACTGAATCACAAAAATATGTCATTGATCTCATTTGTTAATCAATGAATGATTAATAAGATTAAGAAGACACATCACAAGGTCACAGTCCATTCAGCTGAATTATGTTGTTATGGCCAGAGGCTCATGAGAGGAAAAGGTATGGCTAAGAACAGAAGATCCGTTAAGCTCCAAGCCTGTTTAATTATTTAAGCCACTGAGACAAGTTAGATGTGGAGTGTGAGATGCCGGTGTAGAGTCTTCAACTGATTTTCCTTGGAGAGGTGGACCTGACTTAAGAGTGCTGGAAATCAGGTGGATTGGTTGTGACTAGCTTTTGACCAAAATGGAGTTTTCCATGAAAATGCAAACCAATCTTTAGAATTTGAATTACATAAAGCAAAAAATTCTTATATAAGTGCTTATAATTTTACCACTCTACCACTGTGGGATGCATGCCACGAGATTTTGTGAGTAGTTCTAAAAAGTATGTCTTCTTGGACAATATCCAAAGTAGACCACATGCACACTGAATCAAGCCTTACACAATAGCTTTTCTATATATGTATCTATATCTACATCTATATTTATATCTGTATCTAGCTAAAAGAAAAGCTCCACATACCGATAGAATTATATAAAAGCAAATACTAACGTCTGGGAATTTTGATTATAGTACAATGAATTGAAAAGAAAACAAAAATAATTTTTAAGGTATTAAGCAAGCATAGAGAGACATTTTGGTACTTACAAGGATTTCTGGGAATACAAGCAATTATTTTTTGTCAGGGACCATATATTTAGGTACAGATCATTAACAATGCTTTCTTTAATGTTTATTTGGTGAATTATACATGTTAACTTTAAGGGCAATTAAAATCCATAATTATAATATGAGAAACTTTTGCTCCACTTAATTTTGTTTTATTATAAATGTGGCTAGCATTGAATCATTGACTATAACCATGTAATTTTAATGCTCAGGAAACATCTGTTAGAAAAACTTTCCCTATAGAAGACATTTATCAATGTCCTGCCTTATCTCTGGTTATCTTTGGTTTATTACATTTTATGATAACCATAAAACTGAAACCATCCTCGTTTACAGTTTTCCTCTTCCAAATTTAGGGAAATTATATTTTTAAATGTTTATCATTATCTCATTATATAATCTACAGAAATAATAAACCGCAGCATGCCTGATTCTAAAATGAGACTTTTGAATTTCTACAATAAATAGAATATAACGAACTCTGCTTCTTTGGGTATGGCAGGTCAAATGTGGATTAATGAGCAGATAGCTTTAACATGTTTATCATGTTATAATCTGATCGTTGTCTTTACTCATCAAGACACACTAACTTAACTGAAGTATCAAGTGATCTCAAAACCTCAGTAGTGTCTGATAAAGGTTGCTGTCTCACCTGTGCCATGTGGTCATTGCCATTTGACTGCTGCTTCACCCATATCACCTTCACTCCAGGACTCAGCCTGGCTGAATATCTTTTTACAGGATTGCTGATAATGAAGGATAGAAGGAACATGGTGAACACTATGCAGTCTCAGAAGATGTACTTGGAAGAGACATGTTACTTCTGCTGTCATTTCCTTGGCCAGAGCAAGTGAAATGCTGAACCCGATCAGTGGCTTGTTGTTTGAACAGTAACACAACCTACTGTTATGCATAGAATGATATTGGAGCCATATATTTCAATTAGCCGTTATGAATGTCTCTCGTAGTTTTCTTTACACATTTTCTCAAAACCTAGAGTAAAATTTAAAAAAGGAAAGCCAGATAAATTCTCTCATCTCCAAATTCAGTGTCCTAAATTCCACTTACTTTAATCAGAGTATAAAAATCAGGTAGTTCAGATTTTAATGGACAAGTCATTTTTGTCTCTTCTTTTGTTATCAGTGTTTATACTGATTATTTGAAAGAAACAAGAGCCCCCTCAACCTTCCAAAATACACACACACACACGTACACACACACATGAGCAACATTAGAGAGGTTGACCTAAAAGTGTTTTAAAATCTATGACACAGTTAAAAGAAACTATGGCTTCAAAGTTTTCCCAAGCAAGTTATATGTCAGAATGTGAGTAGGAGAAAACTGTTGAACTGCCACGATTCTGCTGGTGGTTACATTGTCACTTCCAATCATGTTCTGACCATAGTGTCATCAGAGCAATTAGTTCATCCCAAGCTTGTTCTGTAGTGCCACTCCACAGGGAAATAGCAAATCTGTCCTACTGACTGCAGTTCTCTAAAGTGTCCTTAAAGTTTAGTTATTTCGAACTTAGTGGAAGTGGTTGTTGGTAGTGGTCGTCTGTGCTAGTACTCTTTAATCATTACCTGCCAGGAAACACTTTTTTATTTACCAGTGTATGAGAGTTTAGGTAAGAATTATTCTACTACTGAAAGCTCAAGACATATTTGGGCTGTAGTGATAAATATAGATTTTTAAAAAAATTTTACTTTTCAGGTACTTTTCTCTTTATCTGTTTTATTTTAGTGTATCAGAGTATTTTATTTCCTGCCTAAGATCATTATTTGTTAGAGAAACTAAGGAACAAGAAATATGGATGCACTGACACAAATAGACAGTAGTAAATTCAGAATGCATAGAAGAGTGTGCAAAGAAAAGCAAATGCATCCATGCCCAATTACCTAATTTGTAATTGCAGCTATTCATTGCACTTGATTCTTTCCTTCACCTCCTTCCTTTCCTTCCCCCCTCGGAGCTCCTCCTTCCCGGCGTTTGTATGGCAGCTTCGTAATACACCCAGAATACTTAGCAATTTCTTCTCCGATTTGCTCTAGCTTCAAAGGACTATGGTCATGGTTACATGCAGTAATGATACATTCAATTTGAAACTACAATCTGTGTAACTTTGTGTTTCTCTTTGAAGGTTTAGTTATGATTGTGTCAACCACAAGAGGAAGAATAATTCCTGTGCTCAGAGACAGGTCAAAGACAAATAATGTATGTGTGTGTTTGTGTGTGTGTGTGTGTGTGTTTGTGTGTGTGTGTTTGTGTGTGTGTGTGTATGTGTGTGAGAGAGAGAGAGACAGAGACAGAGACAGAGAGAGAGAGAGATTGAAAAACATTAAAAAAAGCAAATTTTAAGAACTGAGCCCCAATTCCTTTTTTTTTCTTTTTTATTGTGGCACGTAACATTTACTATCTTAATCATTTTTAAATGAACAGTTTAGTGATGTTAAATACACATATTTCATTGTGTAGACATCACCATCCTCCATCTTCAGGGCTCTTTCCACCTTTCAAAACTGAAATTCTATCCATTAAACAATTCCTTATTCCCCGCCCTGCCCCCAACTCGGCTGCTGGCAGAGTTCTACTTTCTGTCTATATGATTTGGATCACTGTAAGTACCTCATGTAAGTATAATCATACAGAATTTACCTTTTTGTGATGGCTTATTTCACTTAGCATCCTAAAGGTTCATCCATGTCGTAGTCTATGTTAGACTTGGCTTCCTTTTTAAGGCTGAATATTTCATCATATATATCAATCACATTATATATGTTGTATTCTAAGCATTTTATATTGTTCGGCCTTACATTTGGGTCTTTGATTCATATTCTGTTAATTTTTTTATGGAGGTTCATATAAGGTTCAACTTCACTCCGTTGCCTGTGGAGATTCAGTTTTCTCAGCATCCATTGTTAAAAATACTGTCTTTTTCCCATTAACTGATCTTGCCACCCTTGTCAAAAATAATTTGGCTATGTAAGTATTTTATTCTATTGGTCAATATGTTTGTTTTATGCCAGCTGATACAATCATATATAACCATTCATTTATTAGTTTAATAATGGGATTTTTTGGTGGAATCATAAGAGTTGTCTACATATATGATTGTATCAGCTATGGACAGAGATAAGTTTACTTCTTCCTTTATTCCAATATATGTTCTTTCTTTTCCTTGCCTAATGGCTCTGGCTAGGATTTCCAGTACTATGTCAAATAGAAGTGAGGAAAGCGGATACCCTTGCATTGTTCTTGGTCTTACAGGAAAAACTTTTAAAAAAAATTATGATGAGGTAGTTTCCTTCTATCCTAGTTTACTGAGTTTTTTTTTTTTTTTAATTATGAAAGGCTATGGAATTTTGTCAAGTGCTTTTACTGCATCACTAAAAGATGATTACATACCTTTTTTCTTCCTTAATGTGGTATATTCCATTGGTAATGTGGTGTATCCCATTGTTTAATTTTTGTATGCTGAACCATCTTTGTATTCCAGGCATAAATCGTACTTTGATTTTTGTATGTTGAACCATCTTTGTATTCCAGGCATAAATCCTACTTAGAAGTGGTGTATAATTCCTTTAACATGTTGCTAAATTCAGTTTGCTAGATCTTTTTTGAAGATTGTTCCCATTAATGTTCATATGGAATATTGATCTTTAGTTTTCTATTTTTTGTGATGTCTTTGACTTTGGTATCAAGGTAATTCTGGCCTCATAGAATGTGTTAGGAAGTGTTCCCTCTTCTTTGATATTTTGGAAATTATTGAAAATTGGGGTTAGCCCTTCTTTAAATGTTTGGTAGAATTCAGCAAATACTCCATCAGGCCAAGGACTTTTGTTTGTCAGGATATTTTTGATTAGTAATCTATCTCCTGACGCTTCAAATGTCTATTACTATTTTCTATTTGTTTGCGGTTTAGATTTAGTAGGCTTTGTGTTTCTAGAAATTTATCCACTTCACCAAGGTTATTCAATTTGTTGGCATATCATTACTTTCATAATACTCTCTGTTGGTCTTTGTATTTATGTAGAGTTGGAAGTAATGTTCCTACTTTCCATTTTTTTAATTTTTTATTTTGGTAGCTTGAGTCTTCCTTCTCTCTTCTTTCTTTCTAGCTAAAGGTTTTCTAAATTTGTTACTATTTTGAAGAACCAACTTTTGGTTTCATTAGTTTTTGCTATTATTTTACATTCTTTATTTTATCTCAGCTGTAATGTTTGTTATTTCATTTTTTTGTTAGTTTTGGGTTCAGTATATTCTTATTTTTTTAGTTCCTTAAGTTGTAAAGTTAGGTTGATGATTTTCTTATTTTTCATAATGTATGCCTCTAAATTTTCTAACAGTGCTTTCATTATGTCCCATATGTTTTGACATACTGTTTGCTCATTTTCATTTATCTCCAAGTATTTTCTAATTTCTCATGTAATTTATTCTTTGGTCCATTGGTAAGAATATGTTGTTTAATTTCCACAAATTTGTAAATGTTCTCATTTTTCTTCTGTTACTGATTTCTTACTTTATCCCATTTTGATCAGGAAAATGTTTTGTATGATATCTTTTGCTGTAAGTTTTTTGAGACTTAATTTGTGACCTAATACATGTTCTATCCAGGAAAATGTTCCATGTGTACTTGAAAATAATGTGTATGCACATTATAGTCACTGGGTATAATATAATATAGTAACTGGGCAGAGTGTTCCATATCTGTCCATTAGACCTAGTTGGGTGTATTGTGCCATTCAAGTTCTCTGTTTCCTTACTTATATTCTGTCTCATTGTTCTATTCATTATTGAGAATGGGGTATGATAACTGCAACAATTATTATGGAACTGTATATTTCTCTTTTCGATTCTGTCACTTTTTGCTTCATATATTTTTATGGTCTGTTATTAAATGCATAAATATTTATAATTTTAATATCATCTTGCTACATTAAACCTTTTGACAATATATAATGTCCTTCTTGTATGTTTTAAAATCTAGTTTGTCTGATATTAGTATAGCCCCTCTTGCTCTTCTTTGCTTACTATTTGGACGAAATATATTTTTTCATCCTTTAACTTTCAGTGTATCTCTGTCTTTGGATCTAAAGTGAGTCCATTGTAGACTGGGCATTCATCATTTTTTAAAGTCCATTTTACTAACCTCTGTATTCTGATTGGAGAGCTTAATCCATTTACACTTAAAGTCATTGCTGATAAGCAAGCAATTTTGCTATTTATTTTTTATATGCCTTATTGCTTTCTCATACCTCATTTTCTACATTTCTGTCTTTTGTGTTTAGTTCATGTAATTGATTTTTCAGTTAAATATAATTTTTTTGCTATTTTGTTTCTTCTATATTCTTTGTTGTTACCATGGTGATTATATTCAACATGCTAAAGTTATAACATTCTAATTTGGATTTGTGCCAACTTAATTTTAATAATACACTCAAATATGTTTAACAGCTCTGTCCCCACCTCTTTCAGTTGTTCATGCTATAAAATCTTATCTTATACATTTCACGTTCAGAAACATAAACTAATACTCTTTTATGCATTCATCTCTCAAATTATGTAGAAAACAAAATGTGGAATTACAAACCAAAATTACAATACCAGCTTTTAGCATAATAGTCTTAGCGTTTTAGTGTCTTAAATGATGTAGAAAACAAAGGGAAGTTATACAGCATGTTACAATAATACTAGCTTTTAAAATTGCCTGTTGTTTAATTGAGATTTAATTTTTGTATAGCTTTTAGTTATTTTCTAGGGTCCTTTTATTTCATCCCAAATAACTCCCCTGAGTGTTTCTTGTAGGGAAGGTCTAGAGGTAATAAACTCCCCCAGCTTTTGATTACCTGGAATGCCTTAATTTCTTCCTCATTTTGGGTAACAGTTTTGCTGAATCTAGTATTGTTGGTTGACAGTATTTCACACTTCGTATTTTGTATGCCTTATGATTTTCACTTGAAAACTGAGAATTTGAATCTGATAATATGTTAACTCTGACAACCAGATTCTCCTTCTTTCGGAGAGTTAGCTGTTTTGCTCTTGATTTTTTGTTGTTGTTGTTGTTGTTGTAGCTGTCTCTGTGCCAAATATTAGCATGAGGTGTAAACTTATTCTCTCCTCAGGTTTTTTTCTGAGCTTGTATCTTCCCACTGTGTCTACATGGTGACTTCCTAATTTCACACATGTATGCAGTTGCTTGTGAATGTCTTTATCTTCAATGTCAGGCGCCCAAAAGCGTAAAAAGAGAAAAACAAAGGGAGAAAAAACGAGGCACCACCCTCTTTACATGCCCTGGGAACCACCTCAGCCAGGGGAGAGAGACTGACAATAAATGAGGAAGTACAATAACAATGGCCACTGCTTCTTTGTCTGCACCTCTGGGATCAGAAGCAGTGATCAGTGATCAGAGCATGGATCTCTGTTATCTGGGAGGCAGGGTTGTTTGTTGCCCACCCTAGTTTCTACAAACTGTGTGGTAGCTGCTCCAGGAAGAAGTGGACCACTGCCTACCACAGAGTTGAGAGGTGGGGAATGAATAGGTGCTATTGTGTTAACAGCTAAAATTGACCACAATTAACCACAATTGACAATCTAAGTCAAATCCTGGGAGTTGCAAGTACAAGTCTTTCCCTGGAATTTAATTTAATTTCAATAGATTCCAGAATTCCAAAATAGTTACAGCAGACAGATTCTGCCAGGGCAATTTTTTTTTTTTCTATGTAGGGATACATATTTCTAGTGCTACCTACTCTATCATCTTTCTAGAATATTCTCCTCTCCAATTTTTTATATCATCATTTCTGGAGTTGTAGGCCAATAATCTATATTTTACCAATTTCTCTAGGTGACTCTTTGTCTACTTTAAGTTTTCAAGCCAGAGTTAGCCCTCTCTATCCTCAGTATAAAACAAAAGCACCATGAAAACACCTGGCTCTAAGTGTGGTTGCCGTTTAATTTATGTTCCAAACCAGAAAAAAAATTCAGAGTAAAAGAAGGTGCTATTAATAATTCATCTGTAATAACACATATGAACTAGGACTATCTGAAATAGTTTTTTGAGAGACATTTAGAAAAAATTATGCTTTGAAAATTTTTTTAGGGGGTGCCATTAATTTGATTTTGTCCAATTTTTGCAACAAAATTTTGACTTTTATAGTGAGGTGATAGTCATAAATCTGAGTATTCATATCTAAAAATCCAGAAGCATTTTTTCCTAAGGATGTCATATAGATCATACAAAAATAGCTGTAGAAATGTTGAATCCATAATATGTCAAATGGGTTGCAGCCATTTTAATATTTTGTTCATTTTTATATATTCTATCTATATAATATATAGCAGTTTTCTGATAGTAACTTCCAATTCCTCTCTCAAAATGGACTGGACAAATTTCTTAGCCAGAAACGACTGTTCTTATACCATTCAAATTTTATCAGTCCATTTCTCTGGGTCCCCTGTTGTTCTTATTCCATAGCATCTTCCATGGGATTGATCTCTTCCTTGTGTTAGAGTTAATATTATTATTTTCAGAAGTCTTGGTTTTTCCATTGGCAAATGTTCAAATAAAACTTTACAACCAAATCTTTATAATGCTGTTGCCAACTTTGTTTCTTTAAATAGTGCTATTGCTATAGGGCAATTGTGCAGTGGGATGGGTATATGAATCTGTGTGAAAAATGATATTTTAAATGCTTTGTGGGGAAGAGTAACCAATCTGGATTGAATTGAATGCTAAATTGGCTTTCCATTTGGAAAAAATTTAGATGTTATAGTAGTTCTTACATAAGAACATTAAACATCTCACCCTAAATGAAGTACCTCAGGGGATGTTGTGATAGCTATAATTGTTTGTGATGGAAATATTCACTCTTAGAAGACTTGGGTATTGACAAGAACTTGGAAAACGAACAAGCAGCAACACGTATCCAACTGTGCTTCAGCAGGGAAAATACAGCTATGTTCCTGGGTCACTGGACTCTTGTTATGGATTGAACAATCCAAGCTATATAAAGAGACATAATAACTATGACCAGAACTTGGTGAAATATGACTATTCCGTTTGAATTCAGCTTCTAAGCAATATTCCCCAAAGAGATCTGATTTCGAGTCAATGTTGTAGCTACCAGCCTTGAAGTTACCTCAACTTTGATATTCTATTATTCCCTTAGCTAGTAGAAACTGACTATGGTGAATTCTTACCCCAAATGTATTTTTCTGCACTAGATCAACTATAACCTTTCATAGTCTGTGATTGGTGCACCTTCTGTATCTCCCTTTTTTAGATGCACTGAGGAAGTCCCCTGTGGTCCTAAAGCTGCACCTGTGTGGCTGTTGTCTAATGTCCCATTTTGGTGCTCAGTGTCATGAGTATTAAGATGATTCTGAGTAAGAGTCCTAATTAATGCCACCAAAATTTGGTGAACCCTTGTCTTTTGGGGAAGAGGGGGAGAATTCTTCACCATATGCCTCAAACCTGGCTTCTTCACTTCTGTGTATGAGATACTTTCAAACGACTTTTCTCACTTTTAAATTTTATTCATAGATGTAAAGTTTTGGCATTTTGGCTAATTAAATTTCAAATTTTTATTTGCTTGTTCCTGCTTTGATGAGCTACTTATGTTGTGTTTGATAGATAGTAGAAAAGAGGCTGCATTAGACAAGTATGAGAAGACATGCTTACAGTCACATAAAAGGAGAAGAAAAATATGTGTGTGACTGTAGACCGTACCTCCATGAACATTACAAATTTCTGACTGCCATCTAGAAAACGTGCTTTATCAACATGAAGTCAATGATGTGGATGTTTTACTTACTTTCTATTTTGTTATACATGTTTGGTTTAGATGTAACCTTTGACCATTTCTGTGTAATTTTAACAAAATAGATTTAACTGCACAAGAATCACCCTAGAAGTAATTTTCCATGATGCATTTTAAAGGTCATGCTTTCCCTGATGACAGCAAGTTTTTGTGGTTAGACCTTGGGAAAGACAACAAGGAGATCTGAGAGCTAATGCAAAATTATCTTTACTAGCTGGATCTCCTTGGACTGGTCATTTATCCTTTGAATCCTAATTTCCACCTTAGCACTGACAAATGTCATCTCCCCAAAGCCATAACTGAGCAGAAAGTGAAGCTTAGCATTTTTTATTCTGAAAGAAGAGATTGTGTCCATGCAATTATGACAGTAAAAATAAATGAGCATAGCTTGAAATATTTCTTTAATAGAAACTTAGCCTTTGGATTTAAGGTTATATAAAGTGAAAAGGAAATTGGGTAATTAATATGAAGTCAAACATTAAAAGATTCCTCAAGTAATCCAAAGGTATCAAATGTTCAATGGTGTAAAATACCTCTCTAGTCCTTATGATGAGAAGAGAAGATCCTGATGAATGTCTAAGTAGGGATGAAACTCTAAGGCTAAATTTCTATGAAGAAATAGTGTAATAAAATTTTTGAAAGATATTCAGAGATATTTCTTGAGATCATTATCATGTATTCTGTACACAAATGTATTCTTTCCATTTTATTTTCAATTATTTTCCATGTACAGCTATAACTTTAGAAAGCCTGATTGTTATTCTTTGGCTTTTTTCCCTCAATTAAATCATGTTTTCTTGGTGGAAAGAGAGTTTTAAAATAAAATGGAAGCAAGCGGTATCAATTTAGAGAGTTACTAAAACCAAAAATCAGGGAAATGTAGATAATATAAACTAATATCAAGCTAATTCTTTTGTGTGTTAGTGTTAATCTTTTATGGGTGAATGAGGTTAAATGTGTGTTAGTATAAAGGACATAAAGGAATAAGCAAAGACACTAGGATCAGAACATGACTCTATATCAGCTGAGTCTATTTATAGTAGAATCACTACAAAGTGGTGACCACACAGAGCTGCATTTTTTTTCTTTTGATATGCATACATTTTCACTAAAATAAAAAAGGAAGGAAGGAAGGAAGGAAGGAAAAATATTTTTTAAAAAGAAACTCTTTGATGATTCAACATCATGTAGAAGTTATTATTATGTTGAGCTTGACCTGGATCTGTAACTCATGACATTTAGCTCTTGAAAATACATCTATTTTCTTGGCCGATAGTCTTAAAAGACAGAATCCAACATAATAAGCCTACACATGTATCCCCATATCTATAATGAATGTTGAAATTATAAAATAAAATGCAATATATATTCACAAATATTAAAAAAAGTGCAGAGATATGGGAGGCCATATGTGTCTTAAGTGTGCTTATTTCTATGAATTCGTTAGATGACAAAGCTCTTTTCTGCATGCATCATTGCTCAGATGTTTTGTCTGAAATTCTCTTCACATTGACATACACGCATTGAACTAATATGAGAATGTATGCTTTAAACTAGCTCGAATGATGTCCACATTCTCAGTTTTTTCACCATAACTTTTTCTTTCCAAAGTGCATGATGCCGCAGAAAAGAAAAGCTAACTGTGAAACTCAAAGAAAGTCTTTGTTAGGGCCTGAGTATTTTTTTTTTTTTAATCTCTATGCCTTTCACATTCTTAGCTTCGGTAATCCTTGAAGAGAACAGAGTCAAACCTTGTATTTTAATTAGGATCTTTCAGTGTTTGTGGCCTCGAGGAGCAAGAGCAAGAAAGACATTCTGTGGGTGTGTGTGAAAGAGAGGACCAAGGTTGTTTTCTTTGTGACTAGCGATTATATTGTGTAAGAGCAGATGACAAACGAGATTTGATTTGCGATATGAAACCAAATGCACTAAAAGGAAAGCGTACTAGTTTGAATTAGGTATATTAAATCAGTACTTCATATAAACCAGTGAATAGTAAAAGAGAATATATAGGAGGAAAAAGTAGTAGAAGTTGCATTTCTTAACCAATCGCAACGTTTGCAAATGGGCTTGTCACATACCATCATGTAAGTACTAATCAAGTCTAAGGTATAAGCAAGTATTTTTCATTTTTAAGGATTATTGCAAAGATAGAGAGTTTCACAATAAATGAATTGACTGCCCTTCTACAAGTCTTTACTTACAACTACAATTATAATTTTTCCATGGTCATGTTATGAATTATTAAAAGAATATTGACATTTTGCTATATTTTTAAATCATCTTTAAGTCATTTCAAATAGTGAAATAGTATTACACTAATTAAACTTTATTAAGTACATTTTCAACCTCAGTTAAGTTTTTTAATCAATGTTTATTTCAGTTAGGGAATAGTTTTATTTATTTTTTCTTCTTTGAAATAGTATCTTTGAAACCAATGTCCACATGATTTCTTTACAGATAAAAGAGTTCTGTTTACAAAATAAGAATAAACTCCCTGTAATTTTAATATCACCGAAACTATTTTAATCTCTTTTTGGATATGTACTTCAACTTAAACTACATATATAGCTATAGATATATAGATATGTCTATATTTAAATATAGACACCTCTCAAAACATATAGAAATGTATTTCTCAAATGTGTAAAGTATAGTGAAACTACCAGACCACAAACGATGTTTTCTATTTATAGATCTATTTGCAATTTGGGATGTGCCAAATTCCCACACCTTGTTGTCAATATTAGTCTGACAAAACTAAAAGGAAATTTAAAATATTAAGATCATCCTCTTTAGGATCCACTTGGAACACTGAAAAAGGTGTGAAAATATTGATCTCAGACTTCTTGTGAGTTTGATGTGCTTTATATTTGTAATGCTATTCTCTTCGCTGCATTCATACGTGTGCTTGAAGCTTGCTGCCTTGTAGGAGACAACGCAACAACCCTTACCAATGCCACTTTTATAAGATTTTGCCTGCTGTGTGTCAGTGTGACTCTTCAGTACACTACTTAAGGGAGTGCAGGGAACATGACCTACCCTGAGTCATCCAAAGAATGTTTCTCCAGTTCCTGTAGTTCCTGTGAATTCCTAATGTCTTTATAATAAATGGTCACCTAGAAATTAATGTAACTGGGTTGATTGTGTTGCATGACATTAAGTAAACCTAAGTGCTGCAACAGGGTGCGGTCTGCATCATGGCAAATACATTGTGGGAGAGAGGGACACGTCCTCCCTCAGCACCCACCAAAGGGATCATTAACCAAGGCTGGAACACTTCTCCAGCGAGGACAGATGCAACCTTGGAATCTTTCTCCACACAGTGCTCCAGGAAGCGATTCGACATCAGTCTGTACTGGCATAGGAAAATAAAACTGTTTGGCATGGCTGCCGTGTAGGTCTTATTTTCTTTTGCCTCTTACCAAGAGTTATTTTAAAAATGAAACTATTGTCAACCAATGAATGTAAAGGTGTTATTTTTGATTATTATTTTTTAGGTTTATGTTTTGAAATCCCCCCTCAGTTGCAGGAAAAAAGTAAGATACAGAATATAAAGAGACAAAATAAATGATAAAAAACAAAATAAGCATGTTTATGTGCCAGAAATCAAGAAGAAAAGGCAATGATAAAAACGGCTGAAGCCTGAGGCATCCTAAGCCCTGGGTCTGGAAGCAGGTGTTCACAGTGGCATACTTGGGCACTCTGGGGCACTGAGGACTGTAAGTACCACTCACAAGGTGACTGGCCAGCAAAACTTACTGCTTACCATAAACAATGTCTGGGCTCCCACCTTGAAAAATGATGCTGGAAAAAAAAAAGGTGTTATTGATCATTTTCTGGGACTAAGGCTTAGTGAGGTTTACTTACAGAAAATAAAAAAAGCAAGCAGTCATACAACCAACATTGGGCCAAGTTGCCTGTTGGATTTGACATATCCTGAAATCACAGAGAAAAGGTTGGCACTATGCTAAGATGTGGCTCAAGATAGGAGGCCACAGGGCAGGCAGGAAGGTGGCAAAAGCAAACTAGAAGACCTGTGTCACTAATGAGATAAGCAAGAGTAAGAGAAAGGAAGAAAGAGAGAAGATGGATGTCCTCTAGTTGAAATAAATATACTAAAACAAATAGAACAATATGAAAAGACCCTACATAGGTTAAGTATCCTCCAAAAAAGGCACAGCATTCATGTGAGTTTCATATTGCTACTACAGCAAATTGCCACAAACTTAGTAGCTTAACACAACATGCATTCATTACTTTACAGCAGCTTAGACATCCAACATGGGGCTCACTGGGCTCAAATCCAGGCATTGGCAGGGCTGCTTTTCTTCCTGAGGCTCTAGGGAAAAATCGTTTGCTTTGGTTTTTCAGCTCTGGAGGCTGCTGCATTCCTTGGCTCTTGGCTGCCTCTCCATCTTCAAAGTGCATCACTGCAACCTGCGCTTATTCCATCAAGTTGGCTCTGTCTCTCACATTTCTACTTCTCTCATGCAAGGACCCTTGGGATTCTACTGGACTCACCTGGATAATCCAAGATAATCCCTTCATCTTAAAATCCTTAATTTAGTCACACACAGAAAATCACTTTCGTTACGTAAAGTAACATATTTCCATATCCTGGAGGAACGGGGCATTGATTTGTCTACCACAGCATCCACAAAGGGAACAACAAACATGGTCCAATACATGCATATAGAAATAAATTTGTGGATTCAAGAAAAAGTGGAGTCCTATGGTTATAAAAATATTTAATAGAGAGAAGAGTTTCCAGACTAGACATACAGGAAAGAATTCACCCAGGATGCAACTTAGAGAAAATGCTAAGGCATAGGCAAAGGAATTGCATGTATGTGCGCACACACACACACACACACACCCCACATATAAAAGAACAATTCAGAGATGTGAAGGGTAGATTAAGACACTCTGACATATAACCATGAGGTTCAGAATAAAAAGAATAAAGGAGAAACAATACTGAAAAAAGTAAGGAATTTTCCACGATTGAAGGAAAACATGAGCCTTCAGACTGGATGTGCCTGTCTAGTACTGAGAAAAATATATGAAAATAAATCCACACCAGAGGCACAAAGTAATGAAATTGTAGCACATCAAAATCCATATTCCCTTTGGGTTTGATTGGAGGAATAAATTCAAGAGATGTATTGTACAGTGACTACAGTTAATAATATTTATTATATTATTGAAAGTTGCTGAGTAGATTTTAAATGTTCTTACTATAAAAATGATAAAGTATATTAAATAACATGTATATTAATTAGCTTGATGTAGCCATTCTACAATGTATAAGTGTTTCAAAACAACATATTGTACATAATAAATACATAGTCAAAATAATATAAGAATTTTTAAACGATAAAAAATACATTTTAAAAATTGGAAGTCCATGTTCTTAACAACTAAACATGAGAAAAGTATTATCCACAAAAAATAACAATTAGGCCTCTACAGAAACCTAACTCTTAAAAACAAACATTGGAGAATAGTTTCAAAATGCTTTGGCAAAAACAAAAAACAAAACAACAATGAAAGAGCTCTATGAATTTAAAATTTTATACTCAGATAAAGCATTAATCAAGACGAAATACAAAATGAAGTACATGGTTTCTTACAGCTCAGTTTTCCTATCTGCATTCACTTTAGTTTTGCAATAGTATTTCTTGCAGTAACATTCTTTTAGTTGTGTCCAAACATACCTATTTATCCAGTAACTAATTCAAGGTACGAGAGGAGTGAAGATACTAATGACAGAAATCAGAGCAGGGAATCAGAAGAGAGAAGTGCACGCTTCCAGGTATGGCACTCTTGAGTTGACAAGGGGACATGTGATCCCAAGATTTCTCTTGACAGAGACTACGTTTACACAAATTAAAGGAATTGTGTAACATTAAATAACCAAATTCATAGCCTTAGTAACTTCCATTGCACTGGGTTTTAACATGGAGCTGTTGTTAAAGGAAGGGTCAGATGGTTGAAAAATTAATTGGCAAACAAGTTGATTGCATAAGCT
This sequence comes from Mandrillus leucophaeus, assembly GCF_000951045.1. Classification (NCBI taxonomy): domain Eukaryota; kingdom Metazoa; phylum Chordata; class Mammalia; order Primates; family Cercopithecidae; genus Mandrillus; species Mandrillus leucophaeus. The sequence continues at coordinate 5,190,939 of NW_012101754.1, read as the reverse complement.
GAAAGTACTGTTGAAAACCGTGGTTCTTTATTAAATGAAAACACTTTGGATATTGGGAAGAGAGCAACAGTGAAGTTTCCTTTGAATCAGGAGTAAGGAATATGTTCTACTCACTATCTACATGATCATGATCTCAAGTTATTGTTTCTCATAAATATCATAGATGTGCTAAAATTTGAAATAGGTTTTCAATCAGGAGCCAATTCTAATCACCCATCAGTGGCAATGTGGAGCCTTGAGTTTGGAAAGATTTTCTTTAGTGTGTTAGGTTGTTCTTGTGTTGGTACAAAGCAATATCTGAGACTGGGTAATTTGTAAAAAGAGAGGTTTAATTGGCTCATATTCTTCAGGCTGTACAGGTAGCATAGCACCGACATCTGCTTCTGGGGAGTCCTCAGAAAGAAGAAGGCAAAGGGTCAGCAGGTGTCTCTTATGGCAGGAGCTGGAGCAAGAGTAGGGAGAAGTGCCACACTTTTCAACAATCAGATCCTCTAAGAACTCACTCACTACTGCAAGCACAGCACCAAGGGGATGATGTTAAACCACTCATGAGAAATCCATCCCCATGGTCTAATCACCTCCCACCAGGTCCCACCTCCAACATTGGGGATTACATGTCAATGTGAGATTCAAAGAGGACACGTATCCAAACCATATCATATACAATCCCAAGACAAAGTCTAATAAAGTCTCAGATCAATTAATTGTAGATATCTGTCATTAGGTAACTGAAACAGAAGGAATGGCCACAGAAGTCTTGTAGGTTTGTGGCTTGTGCAGGTGTTTGCTGAGAAATGTTTTACAATAGGTTTTCATGAGTGGTCAGGGAAGGCCTTATTTGTAGCATTTGCCAATCTCCCTGATACAAATATTCCAGCCATGGCTGATTTACTCATAAGATGGAACTGAATTCTGACCACAGCTGTCTGTTGCCAGCTGGTGTGAGTCAGCTCCAGAACCTCAAGAGTCTGGTGGCTTAGTGCTGAAACTCAGTGTTTAAAGCAGTTGCCTTTTGTTCACCTATAGGGAAGTAAAGTTCGGGTGTGAGAAAAGTTTGAGCCAGTTTAGTTAGTATTTATAAGAATGAGTTTAAAAGAATGGAAATGGTTCATGGGTCGAATAATTGAGACTCTGAAGAGTGGTTGAATAAATTGCTGTGTTTTATCCTGGAGAGGAGGGAACTGGAGAGTGATTTAATAATCTTTATATTTATGGGGTTTTCTTTTTGACAGAAGATGGTTCCCAGTTACTTTCCACCCCTAAGTTTCAAATCAAGATAAATCTAGACTTAAGTATTCCCCTTTCCTACCCAGTAATTATCACTTTAAAAATATTTTAGAAAAAAATGCACTGTATAAAGAATGCTTTCTTAGATTGACTATCAGCTGATCCAGTTTCTACACTTCAACTCCTGCTGGCCTTTTACACTATATGTAAGATTAGGCAATAAAGATAGGGAAAGTTCAAGGGAAAACTGCTGAGGCCAAGTAATCCAATAGGAATCCAATAGCAATATGGGAAGGCAGAAACTATTTTACCCAATAACTCTAGTTAGAAATTTCAGCAATCGCCAACCATTCCTGCTCCCTCATATGTCATTCATCACACTGCTTCATGAATTCTAACTCCAGAAGTCCTCTTGAATTTTTCCCAGCCTGTCCTCTCAAATCACTGGTCTAGTGCAAGCTATTCTTTATAATATTGCAATCTGCTCTTATTCCACTTTAAATAAACAGAGTGGAGAATTGTTGACCAGATGAATAAAAAGTTGGCCACCAATTTGACATTATCCCCCTAACTAACATTATCTTAAAGTATACTTCTCAGGAGGGTATTTTAAGTCATTTGAAATTCTAAATGCAAGATTGAGTATCTTCTGCACGTGTTTTCATTGGTTCAATATGAAAGATTATACTATTTCCACCATATTACCAAATTATGATTGGATTGTGTTACAATGCTCTTAGGTTTAATCACTCTGAATCCTTTGCCTAAAATGTAGATTTTTGTTTTTGCTATAAAAAAGACATTAGAGTCTATGCCAAAATTTGCAATTCTTCTATAAAATTATTTTTTGTCTAAATCTTGAAAATAACTTAGAATCACAAAATGTTCAGGGAAATCTCTAGTGAGAAAAATAAAATTTATAGCTCACAGACTCGATTGAACAGACAACCATCTGTTCAACTTAAAACATTTTGTCTCAAATAACATAATAACTCACAAATGATGATGGATTAGGTAACTTCATTTCATATTTATTAATTTATTAACCCAACTCTTTTTAAAGCCATCAATTTGCATGAAGCTTATGAGTGAGATATATATAAAAAATCCTAACATTTGATGATCTCCTAATATGTGCTAGGTGCTTTATATGTATGACATTTTAACAAATATTTAAGTCAGATACTATCTCTTTTTTCAGATAAAGAAATTGAGTCTTAAATTAAATGATTTACTTAGAGTCACAAAAATGAAGTGTGCTGATACAGTCTGAATCTACTGATGGCTTCAAAATCATTTTCTGTGATGCAATGCAGCTTCCTGTAGGGGAGTGTAACATGGAAATAAGGCAGGCAGTTTGTGCTTTCCAAATTTTTAGTATAGATGAAGAAAAATACATACTCAATTACCAATACTGTTTAAAAACAATGTCTTTGATTTAATATATGGTAAATATTAAATATTAAATATGTGGTAATGAAAATAAGTATCGTTTTAGAGTTCACAGGGAAGGAAAATATCCTTTGTAAGCTGGGGCATTTTAGATATTCAATTTTATTTATTTTATATAATGAAATAGTCAGCACTCCAACCATCCATCTATCCACCAATGTACTCATTTATCTACCTGTCCATCCATTCATCCATCCAAACATCTATGTAGCCATCCATTCACACATTCATTATTTCATCCTGCATTCATACATCAATAACTACTCTCTAAGAAAGAAGATAAATTTATTCAGGCTTCTATGTAGATGGAAGTGTTTTGATACTAAAATGTGGATGTTTGTAATTTTATTATTGCCATTTCCTTTCCAAATGTATGCCAATCATACATTTCTAAGACTTATCCATTACCTCTGAAATGCTTCCTCTTGGAAATGGTGCACATCACTTCTACTGACATTTTATTGGCCAAAGCACATCACAGAATCATGCCTGAGCCTATCCTCAGGAAGACAAGGAAGAATAATTTACCCATTTGTCCAGCAAACACAGGAGATCCAGAAATATTGGTGAACACTGGTAATGTCCATGAAGCTGAAAAAATGTGGAATAAATATTAATACTTAGGACACAAAGAGGTATTTACAATGATAAAACGTATTTAAGACACAAGGGTTTTTACTAAGAGCAAAAACATAAACTTTGTCTTAGTCAGTTCTGTCTACTCTAACAGAATACCATAGACTGGGTGGTTTTAACAACGGACATTTATTTCTCAGCCAGTTGTGATGGCTGGAAGTCTGAGATCAGGGTGACAGCTTCTGATGAGGACCATCCTTCTGGCTGCACACTGCCGACTTCTCCTTGTATGCTTAAGTGGCGGACAACAGAGACTTCCTGGAGTGACAAGGGCTCCAATCCCATTCGAGAGAGCTCTGCCCGGAAGAGCTAATCACCCAAAGTCTCTACCTCCTAATACCAACACATTGAGGATTAGAATTTCAAAATATAAATTTTGGGGCACACAAATATTTAGTCCATAACAACCCTGGAGGTAAAATTCTAAGTAGCAGAAATCCTTCATCTCTTCTAAAACTACCACTAGTAGAAAATATATTCTTTCACTCAACACTTAGAGTCCATCTTGGAGAACAGGAAAAGATGTATTACATTACATGTGTACATATACATTACATGTGTACACATACAAACACACATACAAACAAATGTTTGTATGTATATATAGATATTTATATATAATACAAATAATATATAATGTATACACTGCATCTGGCACTAGTAGGTAATTGCTATGTCAGGGCACATTTATTACAGTTTTCTCTCTAACTCTTAGGGGATAGTTTTTTAATCAGCTGGTAATATCATATATTTCAGTTTTTTCTTGCAAATAGGAGTGGAATAGAAAGATTTTTACTGTTGACAATTGTGCCCTCAAGTGTTAACAATATTCACAAGTGTTTAAGGAAATAATTAGGTTCCTTTCATTATATCATACTTGTACTATATTTATAACATGACCTTTGTTCTATTTATATATACAAGGAGTATATCCTAACAGGAAATTTGTGAAGAAGAAACACTTGATAATATCCTAATTCCCCAACAGAATTATACAATAGTTCCTCAATGACCTTACCTTGGGAAAAAAATTAAATCAAAGACACCTGCTTTAGAGATCAATTTCCTGATGCTCAGTTTATATTCATCATGCTGAGCTATCCAAGGACACCTTTCTTGTCCTGTCATTTGATGGAAATGATTTCCATGTGTTTTATGATTCAACTCCATTCTCCCTTAGACAATCCAGTGACTTCAAACATTTCAACTCTACAATTGGCTGGCTGACTATGCCTTGTAAAAATTACTTTTTGTTGTTGTTGTTCAGAATATTCTATATTGTACCTAAGAAGTGCAAAACACAAATTTTGGGCAAGAATAGTGGCATACACATTATAGGGTGATTTCACATTTCAGTATTATTTACAAATATGACATCAAACATTAGTGGTTTTATTTCATTTTTATATCAGAGGCATTCTAAATACGATGTGACAATGTTAACTCTGAATTTCCTTGTTTTCATCCGTTTAACCCAGATTTTTGCTATGCAGTTCTGAACACTGCCATGCTTTCAACTTTTCAACAAGAAACAGGTGGTTAATACATACATGTAACTCTACAATTTGATCTTAGCATTTCATGTAATACTTTGGTAATGCCTAAATATTATGTATGTAGTTGTCCAGAGCGTCTTATTTTCACCTTTTCAATTCCATTAAAGAGTAAATTCATAGAAAATTAACCAAAATTGAATATGAATAAAACCTCACTTCCTTAGTGTATCCTCTTATACAAAAATATTTTGAGTTTTTTTATTTATGTGATAGCAGCCGCATTTGGGTTCAGTAAGCACGTGTTTTGATCATACTTTAAGATGTGTTGTTTCTTGACGCCCCTCAATTTGTACTGGAATCACTAATATATAATCTGAAATTGCAGTTATTGAGATTTTTCTCTCGATAATGGGATTCGAATGCTGCCCTGTTTGATCTGCATTAACTGTTTGGAATTCCAGAACATTGACTGGCACTTCAGAAGTCACCAGAGTATTCTGTAGCCTTCAGAGGGTAAATTTCAGTCATGTGGGGATGATTTTCTTGGCAAAGAGCATTTTGCACTCTGAGTCATCACATACATTCGCACAGGGTTTTAAGCCCAGGTCAGTCTCAATTCCACCACTTGTAGGTAAACTGCAGATGACTTTAGAAGTAATGTCAGCCTCAGAAACAGTAAAATATGCTGAAGATATGGACACAGGCACAGAGTCTGTGTCATCTTAGTCCCAGACTCACATTAGTGAATTGTTCCAACAATGACATAATGAATTATATTTAACTCTTCTTGCTGCTCATGTTTTGCTATTTGTCATCAATTGGAGCTGGTGAGAGTTTTAGTAAGGTGCTTAGCATCACCTGAGGGTAAATTTCTATTTCTCTTGGATTCCTTTGATCATCCTCTGCACTTCATGTAATGAGTGACCTTTCTATCTGGTTCAAATAGAGAATGTAGAGAAGTAAAATGCTTCATGCAAGAGAACATCACTGATGTCAAAATGCAGGGGCAACATGAAAGAAGGGCAGAAGGGTTCCGGACACAAAGGGCAGGGCACTGCTTGGACTGGCTGTTGTCACGGTTGCAGCCAGAACCTTCCTTTAGAATTTGGGAACTATAGAGAAAACACAGTGATGCAGATCAATACATGCCGGTTTTATTACAGATGTTGAAGAACGCAGCTCACTACTGTGATCATACATTGGGGCTTCCCAAGTTTTTCTCCTGAATTAAACATGTTACTAAATTGGCAGGCTTTTTTCCTAACAACTGTGAAGTGCTAGTCTTTAGACGTTTTCAGCATCCAGCAGCAAACAACATGAATGTCCAACGGTGGGGATGGCTCCAAAAAAGAGAGAAACCCAAATGAAACTGAGTTAAGCATTATTTTTTCTTTAAGCAGAGGAAGATCACTCTTATCACAGGAAGTTGTGAGTGGAGTACAAGAAGCTGCACATGCCTAGGAGGTGGGAGTTGTGCCTGCTCCAAGGAAAAATGACAAGTGTTGAACAAGCAGCACTCCCAGAAAATAACACATTGCAATAGATGCCCATTACTGTCTCTCCATGTATTAAATTGGTTTAAAACATTGTCTTTTTGTTGGTCTCTTTTGAGTTTATAAGTTCCCATGAATATTTTCTTTCCTTCACTTATTTTGGGTTTAATTTGTGCTTTTTTCTATCTTTAAGATGAAAGCATAGATGATAACTGATTTTAGACTTTGCTTATTTTCTAATACATGCATTTAAAGATAAAAGTTTCCTCTTACAAGTGATTTAGCTGCTTTCTTCAAATTTTACCTTTCAAAAGTTTATACGGTTTATTTTTATTATTGTTCAATTTGAAATTTTTTCTAATTTCCCTTGTCAGTTCCACTCTTACATACAGATTATTTAAAATTATGCTGCTTCCCAAATATTTGGGAATTTTTACAGGCATATTATACTATTGTTTGTGATTTCTAATAGAATACCATTATATTCAGAGAAAAATATCATGTTATATTTCAATCCTTTTAAATTTGTCACAACTTATTTTATGGTTGAGATGGTGATCTACCTGAGTGAATGTTTTATATGCATAGAACAGATAAAGTATATTCTTCAATTGCTCAATATAATGTTCTATATGTGTGAATTAGACTAATATTGATGGTGTTCAAGTCTTCCAGATCCTTATTAATTTTTATCTATTAGTTATATTAATTGCTGAAAAAGCATGTTTAATGTCTGACTGTGATTGGAGTCTTTTCTGTAATTCTCCTTCAGTTCTTTAAATTGTTAAATTTATGTAATTTGAAGCTTTGTAATTGTATTTATCCACATATTTAATTAGAAGTTTTTGTAGTTTTAAAAATATTTACCCTTTCTGGGGCTTTTTCTTTCTTCCAAACTGCTATTTTTCCTCTTAAGCCTGAAGAATTTACTTTAGCATTTTTATAGAACAGATCTGCTCTAGACGATTCTCTCAGACTTTCCTGGTGAACATATAAAAATATACAGAAATGCTTTTAAGGCATTGTCTCAGGATATTTACTATCATGTTACCTTTTACTATCTTTCAACTTTTTTTTTTTTTTTTTTTT
>NW_012101754.1:5175631-5183372 GCF_000951045.1 Mandrillus leucophaeus | reverse complement strand
TTTTTTTTTTTGTATGTTTAGTAAAGCCAGGGTTTCACAGTGTTAGCCAGGATGGTCAGTGTTAGCCAGGATGGTCTCGATCTCCTGATCGCGTGATCTGCCTGCCTTGGCCTCCCAAAATGCTGGGATTACAGGCGTGAGTCACCGTGCCCGGCCATCTTTCAACAATTTAAAGACATTTCATAGTCTTCTAGTTTCATTCCTCTTATGAGCGCATGCGTGTTTTTTATCTCCTCCAGCCTCTTTCAAGATTTTCTAATCATGTTTGGTTTTCATCATCAATTTGGTGATCATTTGCCTGGTTCTTGTTATATTTGAATTTATTTACTGTTTCTTATTTATGTGAGTTGATATATTTCATCTATTTTAGAAAATTGTCACCCATGCTTTCTTCAAAAATGTCTTCTACCTTGTTATCTGTCCTCTTTTTACAAGACCCTTAACGTAAATATGTTTGATGGAATAATATTTTCCACACATCTCAGATGGCTCTCCTTTTCTTTTTTATTTTGTTTTATTTTTGAGAGGAGTCTCGCTCTGTCACCCAGGCTGGAATGCAGTGGCGCGATCTCGGCTCACTGAAACCTCTGCCTCAAGTGATTCTCCTGCCTCAGCCCCCCAAGTAGCTGGGATTACAGGTGCCTGCCACCATGCCCAGCTGATTTTGTATTTTAATAGAGACAGGGTTTCACCACGTTGGTCAGGCTAGTCTCAAACTCCTGACCTCAGATGATACACCTGCCTTGACCTCCCAGAGTGCTGGGATTACAGGCATGGCTCTCCTTTCCTTCTTCTCTTCCTTATTTTTCTCCTTCTTTCTTTTCCTATCTCTCTCCCTTTCTCCTTTTTTTTTCCTTATATTTCAATGTGGGTGATTTCTATTGCTCTATCTTCTTGTTTACTGATTCTTTCCTTTGGTATGCCAATTTACTGATAGACCTGTCCGATTAATTCTCCATCTCAATTTTTTATTTTTTTTCTATTCTTGACATTTGGCTTTTTAGTTATGTTTATCTCTCTGCTAAAGTTCTTCATTTTTTCAGAAAAATTGTCTAAAAATCATATTAGATTATGTGACATATCTATTATATTTAACATAAAACTCCTCTCGGATAATCTCAATATCCATATTTGGAACTACCTTTATTTCTCTTTCTTCTCTTGCCCATATGCCATAGTTATCTTTATACATCTTATTTTATATATATATATATTATACATATATATATATATAGCTTCTTCATGTCTTGTAATTTTTTATGATCCCTTCCATTTAACAGGGCATGAGATCTGAGCAAGGGAGAGCTGCGGATTTCTCTTTGGGCTTTATAATCCAGCTGCTGACTCTCTGAGTCCGGGCTTCCAGTGAATTATCTTTGCCGTCTGGTTGCTCACCCAGCTTTTTCACAACTCAGATTTCTATGCTTTGTTGCTCAGCTCCGAGCCTTCGGGAGTTGAGTGGACTCAGTGAAGCCCCCAAGAGCCTTGGAGATGTTTCTCACTGCTGTCCTGCTCTACCCAGCTTTCGGCAACAACTTTTTGGCTTAGAGAGTTTTCTCATGGCTCTCCTGAGCTGCTCCCAGTCTCAAGTCAGCTCCATAAGCCTCCATGGAGATATTTTTCAGGTCCCCTACCGTGCCCCCAAACTTGGGTACATTATGTCCGTGTGCTAAAGTAAAGGCCCCCTGGGACAGAGAGGTGAGTGGGTGCACAGCTGCCTCTGACGCAGCTTCCTCAGCGACCTGAATCATCATACTTCATAGGCTTTTAAAAATGTGTTCAAAATTGGACTTGTTTCTCACATCCCTTTGCTGGTAAATCCTTCCTCCTCTTCCATCACTCCAGCCAGCATCAGGGAAGCACTTCATTCCTCTCTCATAGGAAGAGATCATGACGTTCTAGATTTTCGTTCAGTTAGGCTTGTTTGCGTCTCCAGCTCTTCACTGACTTTTACAAACTGTTTTGTTATAGTTGTTTTCAAGTTATCCATCTTGTTCTCATTTGTAGTTCTCTTACGGCTTTCTAATTCCGAACCAGAAGTGGAAACTGCTAGCTATTGTTTATAACATGGTCCATTTGCAGTTTATAGGGGTGGTGTGTGAATCGAGTGTAGAAAGGGCCAGAAAAAAATTGTAATGGAAGATGTTATGTTGTCTTAAGCCTTACTTTGCCTTTGCCACTGAGGCTGTGTAGTTTTAATCTTATAATGTGTAGTACCTTCTCATCACACTAGTGTTTTGCCTTCCAGGGGTATCATTCATATAAGTAAACTGCTGGAAGGCCAGGCGCGGTGGCTCACACCTGTAATCCCAGCATTTTGGGAGGTGAAGCAGGCGGATCACTTGAGGTCAGGACTTCGAGACCAGCCTGACCAACACGGTAAAACTCGTCTCTACTAAAAATATACAAATGAGCCAGGTGTGGTGGTGCATGCCTGTAGTCCCAGCTACTCAGAAAGCTGAGGCTCGAGAATCACTTGAACCTGGGAGGTGGAGGTTGTGGTCAGCCAAGGTTGCTCTACTGCACTTCATTCAGCTGGGCAACAGAGCAAAACTCCATCTCAAAAATGAAAATGAATAAAAAATAAAAATAAACTGCTGGAAGAAGTTTATCAGGTATCCTAAGACATGTACGAATACCAATGTAAGACCCAACTGGGAATCTTTATGTCTTATTTCGTCCACACCTCCCCACCCACACCATGGATTTAAGAAAGTGTTTTAAAACGTTTGTAGATCAAGCTATCTGGTTTTAAAACATTTGTGGATCAAACTATCTGGTTTTCAAGGAATTTATATTAAGATTGATTTTCAAATCCTGTGTGCTCTAGTCTAGCAGGATAATTATTTGTTAATGTAGATATTTCATAGAGACTTCAGGCAAACACATGAATGAGGAACAAGGAAAGACCCAAAGAAAGCATGCTCTCAGTAGATATCCTAAATCAAATTGTTATTATACCAAAGAATTTGGTGATGCAATTAAATCTAAGTTCTACATAATTAATTTTTCTGTTTCATGAGGCAGTGTGCATGTAACTATATGAAAAACAATATCAATTGGTCTATGATGGTTAGATGATACAACTGTCAGTATTCTTTCAAATAACGAGAAGAATGGATAATACTTTTTATATTTGTATAATCATGTTGTTAAAGCTCTCTATGAGATAGGAAAGCCTTCAGCTACATGTAAAAGAAAATCTGACTCATAGAGTTTTAAACAAATGATGAGTCTTTTCTTTTTTCCTTAAATTTCCTGGAATCCTGTTGACATTGGATTAGCAACAATGGTGTCAAGGACTGAAAGCCAATGACTGCTTTTGCTTTAGACTTCGCACCTACGTTCAAAACAAGAAGAGGGTAGGATAAAGCGTCATTCATTCTGCATCATCAGTAAAGCAAAAAGCCTTCCTAGAAACCTCTCAGCAGTCATATACTTAACACCTTTTTGGCAGAAACTGGGTCATGTTGTCCATGCCTAGGTGTGAGAGAGGGATGGAAGGTGGGAACATGGAGTTGTCAGACCAATTGTATTTCATCTCTTGGGAATGGGGGGATTGATATTGGGTAGACAAAAATCACTTGTTATCACTCTGCCTAAGTGTTCCTTTGAAACTGTCTCTTATACACATCTAGATGTGTATAAGAGACAGGGCTCAAGTCAGCTCCATAAGCCTCCATGGAGATATTTTTCAGGTCCCCTACCGTGCCCCCAAACTTGGGTACATTATGTCCGTGTGCTAAAGTAAAGGCCCCCTGGGACAGAGAGGTGAGTGGGTGCACAGCTGCCTCTGACGCAGCTTCCTCAGCGACCTGAATCATCATACTTCATAGGCTTTTAAAAATGTGTTCAAAATTGGACTTGTTTCTCACATCCCTTTGCTGGTAAATCCTTCCTCCTCTTCCATCACTCCAGCCAGCATCAGGGAAGCACTTCATTCCTCTCTCATAGGAAGAGATCATGACGTTCTAGATTTTCGTTCAGTTAGGCTTGTTTGCGTCTCCAGCTCTTCACTGACTTTTACAAACTGTTTTGTTATAGTTGTTTTCAAGTTATCCATCTTGTTCTCATTTGTAGTTCTCTTACGGCTTTCTAATTCCGAACCAGAAGTGGAAACTGCTAGCTATTGTTTATAACATGGTCCATTTGCAGTTTATAGGGGTGGTGTGTGAATCGAGTGTAGAAAGGGCCAGAAAAAAATTGTAATGGAAGATGTTATGTTGTCTTAAGCCTTACTTTGCCTTTGCCACTGAGGCTGTGTAGTTTTAATCTTATAATGTGTAGTACCTTCTCATCACACTAGTGTTTTGCCTTCCAGGGGTATCATTCATATAAGTAAACTGCTGGAAGGCCAGGCGCGGTGGCTCACACCTGTAATCCCAGCATTTTGGGAGGTGAAGCAGGCGGATCACTTGAGGTCAGGACTTCGAGACCAGCCTGACCAACACGGTAAAACTCGTCTCTACTAAAAATATACAAATGAGCCAGGTGTGGTGGTGCATGCCTGTAGTCCCAGCTACTCAGAAAGCTGAGGCTCGAGAATCACTTGAACCTGGGAGGTGGAGGTTGTGGTCAGCCAAGGTTGCTCTACTGCACTTCATTCAGCTGGGCAACAGAGCAAAACTCCATCTCAAAAATGAAAATGAATAAAAAATAAAAATAAACTGCTGGAAGAAGTTTATCAGGTATCCTAAGACATGTACGAATACCAATGTAAGACCCAACTGGGAATCTTTATGTCTTATTTCGTCCACACCTCCCCACCCACACCATGGATTTAAGAAAGTGTTTTAAAACGTTTGTAGATCAAGCTATCTGGTTTTAAAACATTTGTGGATCAAACTATCTGGTTTTCAAGGAATTTATATTAAGATTGATTTTCAAATCCTGTGTGCTCTAGTCTAGCAGGATAATTATTTGTTAATGTAGATATTTCATAGAGACTTCAGGCAAACACATGAATGAGGAACAAGGAAAGACCCAAAGAAAGCATGCTCTCAGTAGATATCCTAAATCAAATTGTTATTATACCAAAGAATTTGGTGATGCAATTAAATCTAAGTTCTACATAATTAATTTTTCTGTTTCATGAGGCAGTGTGCATGTAACTATATGAAAAACAATATCAATTGGTCTATGATGGTTAGATGATACAACTGTCAGTATTCTTTCAAATAACGAGAAGAATGGATAATACTTTTTATATTTGTATAATCATGTTGTTAAAGCTCTCTATGAGATAGGAAAGCCTTCAGCTACATGTAAAAGAAAATCTAACTCATAGAGTTTTAAACAAATGATGAGTCTTTTCTTTTTTCCTTAAATTTCCTGGAATCCTGTTGACATTGGATTAGCAACAATGGTGTCAAGGACTGAAAGCCAATGACTGCTTTTGCTTTAGACTTCGCACCTACGTTCAAAACAAGAAGAGGGTAGGATAAAGCGTCATTCATTCTGCATCATCAGTAAAGCAAAAAGCCTTCCTAGAAACCTCTCAGCAGTCATATACTTAACACCTTTTTGGCAGAAACTGGGTCATGTTGTCCATGCCTAGGTGTGAGAGAGGGATGGAAGGTGGGAACATGGAGTTGTCAGACCAATTGTATTTCATCTCTTGGGAATGGGGGGATTGATATTGGGTAGACAAAAATCACTTGTTATCACTCTGCCTAAGTGTTCCTTTGAAACATATTACTTGATTCTGGAACTTTATTTGAAAAATTATTTGATATTCAACAGTTATAATGGTAATTCAATTCAAAATATATACGTTGCCTTTAAAAATGATAAATAGCAGTTTAATATCTAGAGTAAACTCATCTACATTTGACAGTAATATTGACTATTCTAGTCTCATAAATCTTGTATCATTTTTGTTGTAATATTGTCATTAATTTAGGCAAGGACAAGGAGAGTTTATTTCCCAATCACAAATAGAAGTAACAGGTTGTTGTAAAATTATCAGTGTTTCTTTCTTGAACCACTGTACCTTGAATTTTGATTCAAGAGTGGAAGTATTGTTGACATCCATGGAACTTAGAGCAAATACCAATGCTAATCACATCACATCTAATACCAATGCTAACCACATCACATCTAAAATATAAGCACATTTCAAATTTATATGGATTTTAAATAATCTGTTTTCTTTGGCTTGTAGAAAAATTACCAAATAGCATATTGCATTAAGAATGAAATGTTCTTTAATCAGGATCAAATTACCATCTTATAGCAATAACACATAATTATATACATGCAATATTAAAGTTTATGAGCATATTCTTTAGACAAAATATCCAAAGACATCAATGTTTTCATTATTAAAGAGTTACTTTCCAGTTCACTGAATAAATGCAAATATTAAGAATTTGGTTATATTAGGAATAAACTCCAAGTTGTTTCTATTACTTCAGTATGAAAAGCATGCAAAAATAGTAACTACGTTTTGGTTTGATGGTTTGAAAAATCCGGCATAATTTAAAAGCAACTTTCCATCTGGCTGGTACAGTGAGCAAGTGGAATTTTAGAAGAGTTGGTTTCTGTTTCTTGATGTGAATGATTGTGATTAGTCTGATGTCTTTGGTTTGCTTTTATTACTGTTTTCACTTCTTTTCTTGGTATATCTGTGTGGATACGCATACAGGATGACATTTCTATCACATTATGGCTTAACAAATAAAACAGAAAATATGTTTACTTTGGATGTATGTGTATTTTGGAGACAGTATTTGTTGCCTACTCAACAGTGTTCTTTTTGCTTCTTGGCAGCCTCCTCGGTATAACCATGCATTTATGGAAGATGACCTAACCAGCAGCCTTGGGGTAAGTCTCAGTCATCCGAAGCCAGTCTTGATAATCCCAGCAGACTAGCAACGGAACACAACCTAGTTCTGTCAAGTGAAAAGTGAAGAGAGCTGTGCTGGGAGGCTTCTCAGAAAGGGTTTCTTGTGGCAACAGAAAGAGAGGGAGGAATAGTTTGGTCATGTGTGTACATAAGAACTGGAAGTGCTCATGCCCACTGAGCATGGGGAGAGTCCTGTCTAGCGTGAGCCGGTGAGAACAGGCAACCCTTGAACCACCTTACCTAGGTACTCCTGGTGATACGACAGAATACATTTTTCTCACTGTTAAACTCTTTTTTATATTTGTAGCTGGGTGGCTCCAAACCAATATAATTAGCCATATGTAAATATCCTGAAATCTATGTCAATTCAAATTAAATTTAGGTTTTTATTTTCCAGTGATCAAAAATAGAGTATCTCAAGCAATATTGTGTGTGTGTGATGTGTATGATATTATTACATAATAACTGGAAGAATTTTGATGTAGATCCTAGCGGTGATCTTATATGCTGAGTATTTGCCTTTTTTTAGGATTTAATAATTGTCACAATAAATTTATATGGAGAGATTTTTTAATTATAGAAACTCATTAGTTTGTCCATAATGTAAAAGTGTTAAATTATATAGTTCTGTTGATAATGATATTTTGTAATAGATATTTTTAAGTTGTTAAGAATGAAGGAAAATAATGGTGTAAGTGATTTGTTTTATGCGACCACCGGAGCAGGCGCCAGAGATGAGGCAAGTAGGCAAGGTAAAAAAACTTTATTAGCTAGCCAATGTGAAGGAGGAAACGGCGAAGTTCACCGGTCTCCGGTGGTGGAGGCCGAGGAAGTCGCTCCGGCGTTCTCAGGCGAGGTTTCTAGGTCCCCATATGACGAGGGGCCCAGGAAGTT
>NW_012101754.1:5166795-5175581 GCF_000951045.1 Mandrillus leucophaeus | reverse complement strand
AGTTATAATGGTAATTCAATTCAAAATATATACGTTGCCTTTAAAAATGATAAATAGCAGTTTAATATCTAGAGTAAACTCATCTACATTTGACAGTAATATTGACTATTCTAGTCTCATAAATCTTGTATCATTTTTGTTGTAATATTGTCATTAATTTAGGCAAGGACAAGGAGAGTTTATTTCCCAATCACAAATAGAAGTAACAGGTTGTTGTAAAATTATCAGTGTTTCTTTCTTGAACCACTGTACCTTGAATTTTGATTCAAGAGTGGAAGTATTGTTGACATCCATGGAACTTAGAGCAAATACCAATGCTAATCACATCACATCTAATACCAATGCTAACCACATCACATCTAAAATATAAGCACATTTCAAATTTATATGGATTTTAAATAATCTGTTTTCTTTGGCTTGTAGAAAAATTACCAAATAGCATATTGCATTAAGAATGAAATGTTCTTTAATCAGGATCAAATTACCATCTTATAGCAATAACACATAATTATATACATGCAATATTAAAGTTTATGAGCATATTCTTTAGACAAAATATCCAAAGACATCAATGTTTTCATTATTAAAGAGTTACTTTCCAGTTCACTGAATAAATGCAAATATTAAGAATTTGGTTATATTAGGAATAAACTCCAAGTTGTTTCTATTACTTCAGTATGAAAAGCATGCAAAAATAGTAACTACGTTTTGGTTTGATGGTTTGAAAAATCCGGCATAATTTAAAAGCAACTTTCCATCTGGCTGGTACAGTGAGCAAGTGGAATTTTAGAAGAGTTGGTTTCTGTTTCTTGATGTGAATGATTGTGATTAGTCTGATGTCTTTGGTTTGCTTTTATTACTGTTTTCACTTCTTTTCTTGGTATATCTGTGTGGATACGCATACAGGATGACATTTCTATCACATTATGGCTTAACAAATAAAACAGAAAATATGTTTACTTTGGATGTATGTGTATTTTGGAGACAGTATTTGTTGCCTACTCAACAGTGTTCTTTTTGCTTCTTGGCAGCCTCCTCGGTATAACCATGCATTTATGGAAGATGACCTAACCAGCAGCCTTGGGGTAAGTCTCAGTCATCCGAAGCCAGTCTTGATAATCCCAGCAGACTAGCAACGGAACACAACCTAGTTCTGTCAAGTGAAAAGTGAAGAGAGCTGTGCTGGGAGGCTTCTCAGAAAGGGTTTCTTGTGGCAACAGAAAGAGAGGGAGGAATAGTTTGGTCATGTGTGTACATAAGAACTGGAAGTGCTCATGCCCACTGAGCATGGGGAGAGTCCTGTCTAGCGTGAGCCGGTGAGAACAGGCAACCCTTGAACCACCTTACCTAGGTACTCCTGGTGATACGACAGAATACATTTTTCTCACTGTTAAACTCTTTTTTATATTTGTAGCTGGGTGGCTCCAAACCAATATAATTAGCCATATGTAAATATCCTGAAATCTATGTCAATTCAAATTAAATTTAGGTTTTTATTTTCCAGTGATCAAAAATAGAGTATCTCAAGCAATATTGTGTGTGTGTGATGTGTATGATATTATTACATAATAACTGGAAGAATTTTGATGTAGATCCTAGCGGTGATCTTATATGCTGAGTATTTGCCTTTTTTTAGGATTTAATAATTGTCACAATAAATTTATATGGAGAGATTTTTTAATTATAGAAACTCATTAGTTTGTCCATAATGTAAAAGTGTTAAATTATATAGTTCTGTTGATAATGATATTTTGTAATAGATATTTTTAAGTTGTTAAGAATGAAGGAAAATAATGGTGTAAGTGATTTGTTTTATGCGACCACCGGAGCAGGCGCCAGAGATGAGGCAAGTAGGCAAGGTAAAAAAACTTTATTAGCTAGCCAATGTGAAGGAGGAAACGGCGAAGTTCACCGGTCTCCGGTGGTGGAGGCCGAGGAAGTCGCTCCGGCGTTCTCAGGCGAGGTTTCTAGGTCCCCATATGACGAGGGGCCCAGGAAGTTCACGCCCATAGCTTCCCGGAACGGCCTTTTATGGACAGGGCTTGAGGTGGGCAGGATAGGGGCGGGGGTAGGGGCGTCTTCATAGGCGCAGCCAGGTAAGTTTCGATTTCTTCGTTTTGACGTCAGACTGCGCAGGCGCAGACAGTCGGTGTTTTTCCCCGGCGCGGGAAAGTCGCTGATGAAGAACCCGGAACTGCGCCATCTTGTTTACTTTCTTTACCTTCTTCCGTCGTGTCGTTTCTCCCTCACCCAAACAGTAAGTAATCAGTTTTAAATAGAGTTTATAGATATTTTTATTATTTGGTATTGTCATGTTGTTTCATGCCTCATAATAGCTGATTATAAATAGGGTTTAACCACTCTCTTTATTCCAGAGGTTTAAGCAGATAAAGAATACAGAGAATGCTTGTAAAGCACTTTCTACCAATATATCAGGGCCATTTCTGGATAAGGTCCTTGACTTCTTTTAAGCATTTCTAAAACAACATTTCCAAAAACCTCAAGCAAAACCACTTTAAAAAATCTGAATTCTTATAATTTTACCTAATGTGGAAGATTGGGAGAGTGGTGACTTTAATATAATATTTTAATGTCTACGTGTATACATCTGTAATTAATAAAATCAGTACAACTCATAACACATGGTCATTCTTAAGCGGCAGAGTCATAGAAATGTAACAGCACATTAAAATCCTCTTCTAGTGGCTCCGAGGGGCACCCCGTAAACTCTTGAGTAGCTCTTAGCAAATGCAAATTAATGAGCATTAACCCAGACATTCGAAGGCCCAGATAAATCACCATGCTCTTCAGGAATTCGTATAAACAATTCACAGCACTATAATTTTTCCTAAGTTAAGACTAGACTAACGTTAAGGGAGACAGAAACAAAATAAAGGTGCACTGTCCTCTGCTCATTATAGGGTTCTCTTCGACCTTGAGGAGACTGCTACTTGGGGACATGTACTGATTCATTTTCTGACTCCTTTTGTCCTTGATTTTGGCATAGCCTTGGTGTCGGGAAATTCTTCCCTCAAAGCCTCAATCGCTAACGCTCACATTTAAACACATTTCCTTTTCTGTAATCAGTGAGGAAAGAGCAGCTGGTCACCATCTTCTACACGCTAAACCTTTGAGCCTTTTCTTCAGAATAAATGATCCTACTTCTTAGAATCATAAAATTAGAAGGGGTTTTGAAGTCAGACCATCCTTTTTCTGCCTTTAGACAAGACTACCCTTCCCTCTTACCATTCCATACAGATGAGCAAAACCATCCTATTTTTAAAAGAGATCAAGAGAAAGTAATCAAAAGCCTCCAACAGTCACACATTCCTCTGATGAGCAACCCTTACTTTCAGGAAATCATCATCATTATCATCAAATAGCATTTTTCTAACACCCACATGTGCAAAATATGTTTGTGTATTCAGACCCTAAAGAGGGCCCTAGAGGCCCAGAAAAGGTTGAAAAAAAAAAAAAAAGAACGTACAAAGGTACACAAACATCGCTAGGCTCTTTGCAAGCAATGAGAGAGTCTAGTTCATTGCCGTAATAAATTATTTTTAAAAGACAGTCCAGAAACTCCAAGGGATTTTCATTTTCTATTCAGGAAAATGATCTTATAATTAAAGAATATATCCATTCCTTTTCTTTTGTTTGACTATTAGGACTTAGTAACGACTATCAAACTCAAGTCTAATGACCAAAATTGAGAACATAAATATGCAGTATGTGAAATCTGAAACAAATCTGTACTAAGGTTTTAAAATTTGCAACACATATAATCCTGAACCAGTTGCCTCTGTTACAAAGTGTGTGTGTTTTGAGGGGAATTGTCTGTAAAAACATTCAAATCTCTCTTCTCTCCCATTCTGGCTCCTCCTTTATGCTCCTGAAGAACAGAGCTCAAAGGTTGCTCTCAAATGTTCAAAACTTCCCACCCATGGCTGGAATGGTTCTGTTGTCCTTCAGCTTCACCTTCCAGTCAAGGAATTCCCAATTTCTGGGTGTTACTGATTTTTGCTAGGTTTTAACTAAATATAGCAATTTACTTGAAGGTAAGCCTTCCCTTTATATATATTTATAAATATAATATTTATATATGTAAATATTTGTAAATATAATATATATAAATATTTGTAAATATATATAAATATATTTTTATATATATAAATATTTATAAATATTTGATAAAGGGAAGATTTGCCAGTCGAACATGCTGGTTGCTGCAGTGGGGGGATTTTGACCTGGGTGGCGCTCCAGTCTGGTCTTCACCTTACCTTTAATTGCTCTACCAGGGGTTGCAACACACAGAGTAAGGTCCACGTCATCCATGCACTCCTTCCTCTTTGTGGGTTTCTCAGCTTTTCTCCATTGCTCACCTTCATGAGAAGCTCCCTGTAACTGTGCAGGTAATCACAAGGCTCAGAGGGTAGGAGCTGGCCCAGTACCTGCAGATCCTGAAGGGCCCCTAGTCTAAGTACACCATTCACCCCAACAGGCTGGAAACTATTTGATACACAAGCTCAAAAGGTTGTTTTGATTACTGTTGCTGCTCCTCCTAAAGCAGAGGAACTAATTTGATATTTCATTGTGTGATTCCTGTACTATGAGTAGTAGGTACTATCTAGCAAGGCTTTACTGCAAACATAAAATATATTAATAGCACATACAATGGCATTGGCATACAGCTCTTTTCTAAATTTTTTTCTAATAGACATGTTTATTCTATTTCCTAAATGGAGTCAAGACTTAAAATTTTCACTACCAATGAATAACATGCTTAAATATTTTAGGAAAATGGTAAGATGTTAACCAGCTCTATTCGTATTAGTGAATGACTCTTAATATTTGAAAGGAAAGAAAGTGACACTCGCTGCTTTCATACACTATCACACTTAAACGTAATTACATTTCAAGGCAGGAATATTTATTATCTTTTTTTCTGTTAAGGAAGTTGAGCCTCCTTTACGACAAACTGAATTCAAATGTAAGCATCTCTAATTCCGGAGTGCATATGTGCACAATTACATAAATAATTTTGTCTAAGAATCAACAAAACTAAATAAATGTTAGGTGTCTAGAATTTATCTAAACATCCTGATGATTGACTATTTATTGCTGATTTTCCTATTGTAATATGCAGAAGTTTCAATTTTAAGATATAATCGCTATCATCTTGTATTTCCACAGAGCTAATCTGTCATTAAATGTACCTAAATTCTTCGCCATAGCCTTTTAAGATTTTCCAATGTTTATCTGTTCTCTGTATCAGTATCCATCACTGTCTTCACTCTAAAAGCTGCACTTAATAGTGTACTTACCAAATTAGTAGTTTGGGAAGTACCCGGGAAGTACAGTATAGATACATGTAAATATTACTCCCCTCTGTGCCACAGACTGGGCTTTGATTGTTTCAATTTCAACATCCTGGCAGCATCCAGATTTTATAAATACCGTTTCCAATGCTTTGCATAAAGTTAGGAGCCAGGTCTGAGCTTAAGTCTCAAGGTTGACATTGTTAACATCAGGACAGGCTAGTTCAAAAGCACAGGCGCCAGCTGCCCCACCTCCACGGCACAGTCGTCAGGGAGCCAGCCACAGGTCTGTTTCAGACTGCAAAGGAGGGGCTCTGACTTCTGTTTCCTTTTGTGCTCTAGGAAGACATTGTAGGCCTCCATAAACAAAAATAAAATGCAATCGAAATACAACCTCTTTTTAACCTATTTAGGACAGGTCCACGTCATCCATGCACTCCTTCCTCTTTGTGGGTTTCTCAGCTTTTCTCCATTGCTCACCTTCATGAGAAGCTCCCTGTAACTGTGCAGGTAATCACAAGGCTCAGAGGGTAGGAGCTGGCCCAGTACCTGCAGATCCTGAAGGGCCCCTAGTCTAAGTACACCATTCACCCCAACAGGCTGGAAACTATTTGATACACAAGCTCAAAAGGTTGTTTTGATTACTGTTGCTGCTCCTCCTAAAGCAGAGGAACTAATTTGATATTTCATTGTGTGATTCCTGTACTATGAGTAGTAGGTACTATCTAGCAAGGCTTTACTGCAAACATAAAATATATTAATAGCACATACAATGGCATTGGCATACAGCTCTTTTCTAAATTTTTTTCTAATAGACATGTTTATTCTATTTCCTAAATGGAGTCAAGACTTAAAATTTTCACTACCAATGAATAACATGCTTAAATATTTTAGGAAAATGGTAAGATGTTAACCAGCTCTATTCGTATTAGTGAATGACTCTTAATATTTGAAAGGAAAGAAAGTGACACTCGCTGCTTTCATACACTATCACACTTAAACGTAATTACATTTCAAGGCAGGAGTATTTATTATCTTTTTTTCTGTTAAGGAAGTTGAGCCTCCTTTACGACAAACTGAATTCAAATGTAAGCATCTCTAATTCCGGAGTGCATATGTGCACAATTACATAAATAATTTTGTCTAAGAATCAACAAAACTAAATAAATGTTAGGTGTCTAGAATTTATCTAAACATCCTGATGATTGACTATTTATTGCTGATTTTCCTATTGTAATATGCAGAAGTTTCAATTTTAAGATATAATCGCTATCATCTTGTATTTCCACAGAGCTAATCTGTCATTAAATGTACCTAAATTCTTCGCCATAGCCTTTTAAGATTTTCCAATGTTTATCTGTTCTCTGTATCAGTATCCATCACTGTCTTCACTCTAAAAGCTGCACTTAATAGTGTACTTACCAAATTAGTAGTTTGGGAAGTACCCGGGAAGTACAGTATAGATACATGTAAATATTACTTCCCTCTGTGCCACAGACTGGGCTTTGATTGTTTCAATTTCAACATCCTGGCAGCATCCAGATTTTATAAATACCGTTTCCAATGCTTTGCATAAAGTTAGGAGCCAGGTCTGAGCTTAAGTCTCAAGGTTGACATTGTTAACATCAGGACAGGCTAGTTCAAAAGCACAGGCGCCAGCTGCCCCACCTCCACGGCACAGTCGTCATGGAGCCAGCCACAGGTCTGTTTCAGACTGCAAAGGAGGGGCTCTGACTTCTGTTTCCTTTTGTGCTCTAGGAAGACATTGTAGGCCTCCATAAACAAAAATAAAATGCAATCGAAATACAACCTCTTTTTAACCTATTTAGGACATAAAGGTTAAACATGTATGCATCTATGAAGAAATGCATGTTAAAAAGTGGTTTGAAATAAGACGTGTGGAAGCAAAATTCATTTTTCTTTGTATGGATAAGTAGAATGTTTTTCATACCTCAAAATGCCATAATCATTGTCCTTATCTATTAACTAAATCTCAATGAGAAAGATAAATTATTACATTGCAGAAATATGAGACTTAAGACTTATTCCAAAATATTTAAAGGGTATTCCTTAATGTAATACACTTCTATAAGGAATAGTACAGAATTTTATCTGAGATATTTTTATTAATCAATATTTTTGATTCATATGAATCATTATTTGGATCAGATTTTGATCCCATAAATGTGAAGTATATTGAATAATTCAGAATTAATTAGTTTCCATTTAATCAGTTCAATTCTTATGAGTTCATGAGTAGGCAATTTGGAAAAGACTAAAATAAGATTCTATTTCCTTTGAACTATGGAAGTATTCAAAAGAAACTGGTAAGTTCATGAGTATAATTGTCCCTGTGAGTTCTGTAATCTATGAATATATAGGAAGTTCTTGTCTTTGAGAATAAATGGTTTAAGTGAATTCTATTATCTATATTGTCGTTTTGCTTGTATTTCAATTTTATTATGTGCAAACAGAAGCAATGGATGTACTCTTTGAAAACAGTTTCACAAATTAAGAACTTTAAATAAGCTTTTATCTTCTATTTAGATCAATTTGTCTAAGTATATCAGGTAATTTTCATCCTCATCTTTTTATTTGTTATCTTGTCCAATCCTATTAATGAGCATAAATGGCTCCCCAAGTGTAAATATTTGAAGGGAAATATTGGGTCATTGTAAATTCAGGTGGCATCCATAGTTGATGGTGGAATGACGGGAAGAAATTTTCCTCACTAAATGTCAATCAAATTCATCAGCATGATACCTTTACAGGTCTGCACAGCTGGAAAAAAAAAGTCACGTCTGTTTCATTGTTATGTAAATTTATGCTGGTACTCAGTGTAATCAACAACCGAAGCTAGAACCATCCTTGAAACAGATTAGATGATTGGATTCTTTTCAATATAATTCTGAAACTGGAACTCTAGGTTCTTCTTAGGCACTTCTTAAATATTTATGGTTATCCAGTATAAGTAACTTAGAAATTCTGTAGTCAGCTAGTATAATCTTTTTCAAGTAATGTATGCTATTCTTATACCTACACCAACAAAATTGTATCTAAAAAATTGGTATCTAGCCTAGGAAAAATCTCAGGTAAGGTTTTATATTTCAGTGTCTTAGTCCCCTTAAGTCATTTCAGTCATAGCCTTAAAACCCTCCTTTAAACAGATTTACCATCACCTCTTGTAAAAACTGGATTTGAGCAAGATACATTTTATTAATCAAATCCATAAGGCAGTCAATACATTACTTCTTTTGGAATGCAAAAGGAAAAGAGTTATTTCACAAGCAGACGAAAACTACATATGTAACTCTACTTCCCTGGGTAGGCTCCAATACAGGTTTAATCCTGAATTTTCCCATTTTGAAAGGCTTGCCAAGTTAGTTCTCAGACATTTCATGAAGCGTGTTGCTCAGAAGTGACATCAAACGTAATCCTGATTTTTGACAGATTCTTCTATACAATGACACA
>NW_012101754.1:5160976-5162540 GCF_000951045.1 Mandrillus leucophaeus | reverse complement strand
AATGTGGCCTCTCCAGTCTGTCACTCAGGCTGGAGTGCAATCTCAGCTCACTGCAAGTTCTACCTCCTGGGTTCAAGCCATTCTCCTGCCTCAGCCTCCCAAGTAGCTGGGATTACAGGTGTGCACCACCACGCCTGGCTAATTTTTGTATTTTTAGTAGAGATGGGGTTTCACCATGTTGGACAGGCTTGTCTCAAACTACTGACCTTGAAAATCTATCCTTTGACATGAATGACAAATTACATGCTATTTATGCCCCAAAATGCTGACTTCCACATATAGCATTTTAGTATATCCTTATAGATTATATCACATGAAATTTCTTTGTGCACCCATTGAAAGATTATTCCTAAGGATGTCATCCACTATATCACTTATTTTTTTCCTCTTTATATAAGCATATTTTCATTTTAAAGGAAAGCTGATTTTTACCTAAACAACAGTTTCATTTCTTTATGGATATCACAAAAGTTGCGAGTTACTGCGTTTGCATCCTGCCTATGTCTTTTAGGAAATGAAGGCTTCCTTTTTTAAGCCAACCTTTGGCAGCTGCATAATATCATTGATAATAATATTGGGTGTTAACCTTCCCACTGATTTATTACTTTTCTACTTTAAAATAATTGGACATCTGAGGAAATGGAAATAAGATATATATTAAAGATATGTGTGTGTGTATATATATTCAAGTGTATATATATAGTTTCATGCCAATCTCCATATTCTATATATAAATATATATTACATATTTATATATATGTCAACCTCTTAAAAAGTTTACATAGAGAGACATCTTCGAATAAATTTTTATAATTAGTGGAGCGGGGGGTAGAATCACATGAGCAAACTAGGTAGCAATATGTCTATCCTACATCAAGAAGATCACATGATCTTTGGTGTTTTTCATTGAGTATCCGGGTTAGTAGATAAATTATTGACACAGGGATCGTCAGGGAGGAAAGTGATTGTGATCCCAATACAAAGCTTGGAAAAGTGATGGAATGGACTAGAGTGGCACTTGACAAACTATCCTGAGAGTACCACTCCAGGAACCTCTGGAGAATTCACAAGGAGAGTAACATTAATGACAAGGGTGGGTTGATACTAGTTTTCAATACAAGCTCTGGCAGTCCTAAGAAAAGGCTTTTTCTGGCCAAAAGTGTTGCTTACTCTGGAAATCCCTAAGCACTGGCCATTCTGGCATGAAATCTTTCTTTGGGAAAACATGCGCAAATGATTGAATATTAATTCAAAGAATTTTAATTGTTGAGCCCAAGTATTGAGTGACTTCGCTCTTCTCTGGAGACTGAAGTGGAAAGACCAAGTGTCCTTCAGGATGCGTGGACTCCATGTTCCACAACGTTGTATGGCAGCATCAGAAGCCACTGCCCCAGTTGGTGAAAACCACACTTTCCACCTTCTCCACTCTTTCTACCTTAAGGATGACTAATTCCCAGACACTGAATTTACCCTGGAATTCATGGACATTGTGGTTTTTGTTGGCTTTTGTTTGGTTGGTTAGTTGATTGAGGGAAGTGAGGGGAAATGGTAATAATATCAGATG
>NW_012101754.1:5156521-5158976 GCF_000951045.1 Mandrillus leucophaeus | reverse complement strand
TTATGTGCAAACAGAAGCAATGGATGTACTCTTTGAAAACAGTTTCACAAATTAAGAACTTTAAATAAGCTTTTATCTTCTATTTAGATCAATTTGTCTAAGTATATCAGGTAATTTTCATCCTCATCTTTTTATTTGTTATCTTGTCCAATCCTATTAATGAGCATAAATGGCTCCCCAAGTGTAAATATTTGAAGGGAAATATTGGGTCATTGTAAATTCAGGTGGCATCCATAGTTGATGGTGGAATGACGGTAAGAAATTTTCCTAACTAAATGTCAATCAAATTCATCAGCATGATACCTTTACAGGTCTGCACAGCTGGAAAAAAAAAGTCACGTCTGTTTCATTGTTATGTAAATTTATGCTGGTACTCAGTGTAATCAACAACCGAAGCTAGAACCATCCTTGAAACAGATTAGATGATTGGATTCTTTTCAATATAATTCTGAAACTGGAACTCTAGGTTCTTCTTAGGCACTTCTTAAATATTTATGGTTATCCAGTATAAGTAACTTAGAAATTCTGTAGTCAGCTAGTATAATCTTTTTCAAGTAATGTATGCTATTCTTATACCTACACCAACAAAATTGTATCTAAAAAATTGGTATCTAGCCTAGGAAAAATCTCAGGTAAGGTTTTATATTTCAGTGTCTTAGTCCCCTTAAGTCATTTCAGTCATAGCCTTAAAACCCTCCTTTAAACAGATTTACCATCACCTCTTGTAAAAACTGGATTTGAGCAAGATGCATTTTATTAATCAAATCCATAAGGCAGTCAATACATTACTTCTTTTGGAATGCAAAAGGAAAAGAGTTATTTCACAAGCAGACGAAAACTACATATGTAACTCTACTTCCCTGGGTAGGCTCCAATACAGGTTTAATCCTGAATTTTCCCATTTTGAAAGGCTTGCCAAGTTAGTTCTCAGACATTTCATGAAGCGTGTTGCTCAGAAGTGACATCAAACGTAATCCTGATTTTTGACAGATTCTTCTATACAATGACACATACCTGGCCTTCAAAATAGGGTAAACTAAAACTCACTGAAGAAGAATAAAAAGGTTACTCTTACAATTCTTGAGGCTTTCAAAAATCGATGATCCTACAGAAGGAGAAGAGGCCATTTATCATTAGAGCCTTTTTGATGTCAAAGAAAAAAAAGAAAAAAGAAACAGAAAAACATATGCTTGTAACATAGCAGCTGATATTAGTAGCTTTAGAATTTACAAAGCACTTCACTGTTCCATTATTTCAATTAACTCTCATAATGTCGTTGTGCATCCAGTCTTAACATTTTTATTATAATTATTTCATTTGAAAGTTGAGGACAGGAGGGTTAAATATCTTGTATTATTTCCCAAAGTCTTGCAGCTGATAAGTGATGTTTCTAGGAGTCTATCTCCAACAGATTGAGTGTGAAATCTGTTTTTTTTTCCTCTATTCCATTGAAATGTGTATTTACTAACTGCGTATCTAATTATGAATTGAAGAATAACATTTATTTAAATTAGTGCAATCAGACTATATCCAGAATATTTCTAGAAATGATTTTTAAGTGATTGATGAGCAAAATGAAGAGTAAAATATATTTTTTGTTCACTTAAATGCAAACACTGTGAGTTAAAATTTTCTCAATGATTAGGTAGTTCAAACAATATTTTCCAAGATTATTTGAACTTAGATACAATTACTGAATGTAGGCAGGTATACATTAGAGTTTCTTAATCTTGGCATCATTGGCTTTTAGGTGGTATAATTATTTGTTTTAGGAAGCTGTCCTGTGCATTGTAGGATTTGGGGCATCCTGTCCTCTACTTACCAGATGCTGAAATTATTCCGGGTTGGGACAACCCCAAATATCTTTAGAAATTGCCAAATCATACTCAGGTGAGAATCAATGGTCTATATTAATTTAACTCTGCCATTTCTCAATATTACATTGGACAATTATAAAGATTTAACATGAATTAGCAGAGGCATTAATCTTTTAATGATAGTATAGTAGTGGATATACTGGTACACGACATAGCTATCTAAGATACTTCTATATATGCAGTACACTAAAACTGACACATTCCAGGCATCCCTTCTGATCTTCTTTTGACTCCTCTTATCTACAGTAAAAACTTTCTTTAGCTTATTTTGCATCCTCCCAGCATATCTTTACTGGGAGAAAATTGGTCTCTCAGATTTTTGCACATCTTGCAAGTCAGGCACTGACCACCTTTTTGTTCTGGATTCTCTTTTGAGAGTATTTATATAGCAAACATCCTTGGAAATGAAGAATCATTTCTCCCTGTGGAACAGTGTGCAAACATACTTACTCCCCATTATAAAACATTCAGGTTTCCTAAGTTCAGGTTCCTCTTACCCTGTAAATTCCCTTGCCCCTTCTAAATTATGGTTTCACATGATCCTCTTTGTGTTGCCCTGTGGGAACAAAATGTTGATA
>NW_012101754.1:5144413-5154391 GCF_000951045.1 Mandrillus leucophaeus | reverse complement strand
CACACACACACACACACACACACACACACACACACACAGTTCATTAAAAGGTAATAAAAGAGGTACGATCATGCAGAGCGTTATGCTGACTACTTTTACATTTTTGTCCTGTTTTCTCATCTATGTTTCATTATTTTATGTGAGTTTTTAGATCTACTTAGGCCTTTGTAGATCAGGTTTGTTTAATAGTTAAATTCATCTACAATCAATCTTACTTTATGCATCCCTATGTATTTATAGATGTTTAGAATGACATTAAAGATTTTGGTAGCTAAATCTGGCCAGTACAAAATACATATATTATCTCTAGCCTAAAAGTGGAGTGTTGCAATTTATGAGCTCATTGTTACCTGACTGTGGTATCTGATTAAAAAAATTATCATAATATCTATTGCTGCCTTTTTAGAATGAATTATTTTAAAGAAGCACTTCCGTGGACCATAATCTCAGAGTTGGAAAAGAGTTCTAAAACACAAAGTAGAAGAGCTGTCAATATTGTCAGTTATTAATGACTTCCAGTGATATAACACAACTAAATAAAATAAAATAAAAAATGACCCCATTTAATTGGTACTTCTAGGAAATTCGGGTGGGTGTCTGAGGCCACTGAAGAAACTGGGTCGGTTACCATATGGTGTAATCTAATCTCTTTCAATTCTGTAAGTCTGAAATATGTGGTATTTTCAGTGCTTTTTTATTTGAGTATTACATTAAATCAGGAAACATTAAATCAAGTCTCTTGGCTTGGTGTTTGAGATGGCAGTGCAAAAAGCCTTCTGCTTTCAGTGCTATGGCATTGCTGATCACAATATTCATATGGCATTCTGATATAAGATCTGAGAAATAAATAGAAAAAGGGTCAGTCATTTCAGAGAGGTGACTCCATTATAAAGGTGGGTATGTGTAGCATTTTCTTGAGAAACTTTTAAGTTTTTCTTTGATTTTTCTCTAAGTTTTATCAGCCCTAAGCTGATAAATACTTAATGAATTTTCAGTAATAGTAGACAACTTCCACTAGTATTAAATAACCTTTGTGAATCAACTTGTATAAATCACAACACAAATAGTAAAAACAAAACAAAACAACAAAAAACACTAAACTAAACTACAAAGAAGTCCGAGTGTTTGGATGTGACCCAAAGTGACCATTAAAGTTGTAAATTTTCTCATTAAATTGGTAACAATATAAGCCATCCTCTACATCAATTGAAATGCCAATGTACTTCTGAGTAATAACATCCCTTCCATGTGATCTCTGAGATTTTGATTCTAGCTTTTATGAGCATGAGTATATTCTTTATTTTGAAGGCTGTGTTGATAGATGGCTCTGAATTGGAGGGCTACCAAAATCTAAAGGGATTCTTTGCTACTTGTCATGGTTACAATCCTTTTTCTCTTCAGTAGGTTTTGCTTGTCTAAAATGAGGAACTTTCTCAGTAGATGTGCAATTCAATCGAGTCATCTTTTTCCAGATACAGGAATGATTATTAATATTGTGCCCTCTCAGTTCTCTATGATGCCCTTTATGACCATTCAGACACAGGCATTCATACCTCTCTGAGGACAGCAGGGACAGAATATGCTGCTGTGATACCAACTGACTCAATGACTTAGCTTCGTGCTCTCTGAGAGCTGCCGACTTCCGTGCACCTAATAACTCCCACCCCTTCCCTGCTTGGTCCAGTGGTCAGATTGTGGGGGAATGGGTCACCACAAGGCACTGCTTTCTGCTGTTCTGCTCTAACTCCTGACCAGACTTCACAAACAGCATGTGCTCGCTTTACCACCCACAAATGCAGAGAACTTTTGGGGGAATACTTTGCACAGTCCTCAACCAGTTCTTTCCTAAAATGTTTGTGAAGTCACCAAACACATCGATGGTTCTCAGTAGATTTTCTTCCTTCTGTCTTTCAGTTTGGATACCTCGCGTCTTTGTTTTCATTGCTTTCAGATTCTTTATTTATAGAAGGGAAAGGGGAAGAGCTATATACCACACCCAAGATTTCAATTTTGAAAAATTTCGAATCTACAGAGAAGCTTCAAATTTATAGAAACAAAAGTATAATAAATACTAGTGAATACCTTTCAATTAAATTCACCAGTTACAAATTTTACCACATTTGTTTTTTTCTCCCTCATTATATCCATCCATCTACCTAGCTACTTCACTATATCTATCTTTCTGTCTGTATATTACACATACACACACAAATGTGTTACCTTTTCCATCCTTTTCTATGTTCACTTTAGAAATCATGATAATATAGATCATGTATAAGAAAATCAGTAATAATTTAATATTATCCAGTATATAGATTTACTTATACTGTAATTTGTGGTTTCACCATAGTTTGGTTTGCTTTGTTTTGTTTCTGATCTCTATATTCTCTTTCATGGAAAATGTCATTTTATTTGCCTGTGTGGTGACTTGGTTTATTTTGGTTTCTATAACTGAGTTTTTGAAGAATCCAGAGGAGTTATCATTAGACTGTCCAGCATTCTGAATTTGTCTCATTGTTTCCTTCTATTAAGCAGCAAGTGAAACATTTCTTCTGTTAAGCAGCAAGTAAAACATAGTAAGAATACTGTGCAGGTGATATTGTGTACTTAAGGCATTAGAACAGGTTGCACATGATTTTATGTTGTTTCATTATTGGTGATGCTGGTTTAATGACTTGGTTATGGTGGTGACTGCCAGGTGACTCCATTATAAAGGTGGGTGGGTGTGTATATATATGATGTGCCAGTGTGTGTATATATATATGTGTGTGTGTGTATATGTATGTATATGTGTGTGTATGCATATATGTGTGTATATATATGATACACACACACACCCAGACACATACATATTATATTTATATGGTAAATATATATATATGTATATGGTAAGTGATAAGTGAAGAATTGTCATCTTGTGGCAATATGAGCATCCTTCTTCCTAAAAATTTTCATCCAGTAGTTTTTATCATCTAATAATTGGTCCTTGGTAAAATCGGTTATTATTATATATTAAAAAACGATGATATTTCTAATTTTGTCATATTATTCTTATTAACTGGCATTCTTTGAAAATTACTTTTCTCTTAATATATATATATTTTCATCTTTCTAAGTTATGTAGTTAAGATATTTTAAATATTTAAGCATCTTAAAAAATTTAAAGTAGAACGTTTTGTAATTACTATGATTTCTTATATAAACACCACATTTTGATAAAAATAAAAAGTATATTACATAAACTCATTAAAGTCTTTTAAATATATACACTTATCTGTTTCCTTTCAAAGCAATTTTTGTTAAAAGTAGGAAGGAGTAAAACCCACTGTGCCTTGGGTTTTCATTTTCTATTCCAACTAAAAAGTGCATGTCTGCAGAAATGTATCATTCATCCACTCAAACTTTCCTGAGAACCTGCCTCCATCAAGGGACTTCGTTAGCTGTAAAGTGCTGACTAAACTTGTGTTTATACCTCCACTCATGAAATAGGAAATACACACACACACATACACACATATGCATTTGTGTTTATACCTCCACTCATGAAATAGGAAATATAGACACATACACACACACACACATATGCATTCGTGTTTATACCTCCACTCATGAAATAGGAAATACACACACACACACACACACACATGCATTTGTGTTTATACCTCCACTCAGGAAATATGAACTATACACACACACATATGCATTTGTGTCTATACCTCCACCGATGAAATAGGAAATACACACAAACACACACACATACACACATATGCATTCCTGTTTATACCTCCACTCATGAAATAGGAAGTACACACACACACACACACATATTCATGTTTATACCTCCACTCATGGTATAAGAAATATGCACACATACATGCACACACATATTCATTCTTGTTTATAACTCCACTCATGAAATAGGAAATACACACACACACGTACATTTGTGTTTTTACCTCCAGTCATGAAATAGAATATATGTATATAATATATGTTATGTAAATAGAGTTATGTGTATGTATAACATACAATTTTCTAATTTGGGCTGTAGGTCAATATACATACATTTCTCCTGGCTGTAGGTGACCATGTCACTTGCATTTATTATAATATATTTTAATTCATGGAATTTAAATGAAGTTTTAACACCAGAGACTTTCACAGAGATTCAGATAATTTGAGTTAGTACATAATATGTTTAAAAAGTTTATTTTTTTCTGTGAGTATTGCTTGTTTCCATAGACGTTTCATTCTATAAAGGTTCAAAATATAATTTTAACTAACAAACTATGTAGGTAATTATACCCATTCTGCAGTCTGTTAGCAGCTTTTGATCAGATTCTCATAGCAGAATTTTCCCATATACAGTTGCTAATATAGAAGAAAAATATCATCTTCTTATTGGATTATCTTGTTAACTTGCTTTTGCCTAATGTTTTGGCATCTTTTGGTAAATTTCTGAAATGAATAACAATAATTTACACAGACTACTCTAATAAAGGGTATTTATAGCCTATGTGAAAATAAAGATATGCATTTTAGGAACTTTTGCAGACATAAATACTTGTTCTGTAAAATATTTGTCAAATGTAGCAGATGTGGAAAGCACAGATCCTGGAGTGAAAAACCTACAGCTTGAATTCCACTCCGTCATTTATTAGACCTGTGACTTGGTCAAGTTGCTTAATTTCTCTGAACATCAATTTACTTGTCTGTAAAGAGAGAGTGGTGGTACATAATAGATATTTTGACAGGTTGTTAAAAGCTACAGATGATGTGTGTTGGGAGTCTGATGCCTAGTACTTCTATTAGGCAAGGTTTTTCAGAGGAAAAAACCAATAGGATGTGTATGTATACATATGTACACACACACACACACACACACACGAATGAGGGACATTTAATTTAAGGAATGGGGTCATGTGATCATGGCAAATCTGAAATATTAAGGACAGGCAGGCAGGTCTGAAGACAAGGGAAGATTTAACACTGCACCTCCAGTCAGAAGGCAGTCTGGAGTCAGAATTCCTTCTTCCTCAGGGGACCTCAGTCTTTTTCTCTTAAAGCTTTCAACTGATTAGATAAGTCACACACATTATAAAGGACAACCTGCTTTAATGAGTCTACTGATTTCAGTGTGGATCTCATCTGAAAAATACCTTCGCAGAAACACTTAGTCTGAGGTTTAACCACATTTCTGGGTGCTACACATCAAATTAGCTATCACAGAACCTCTACACAGAGAGGTACTGACATTTGTTAAAATCATAGAATTCTATTTACATGACCAACTAGAGTGTGTCTAGAGGGTTCCAGTGGCCCTGCAGAGTTTCCATTTTTACTGACAGTTTCTTCGATAGTGTCTCCTATTGGCTGCTCTCACTTTCTATCTTTTCATTGTTTCTTTGAGATTTCATAGGAACAGTCCCATTTTAGCTGAAAGTGTCGCTGGCTCCCAGGATCCCAAAGCCAGTGAGTAGATATGGCAAGTAATACCTGATCCCATATAGAAGAGGGAAAATCCCTCTCTTCCATACCTGTGGCTTAAGGTAGCACTGTTTATCTAGCAGACTCACAGAAATCTACCACGAAAACAGTGACTTCAACTTCTAATTTAGCTTTTCTCCCAATTCATTCTCAAACCAATCCCTCAAATTAAGAAGCAAGGAATGCTTCATTAGTTACCTTCATTACAGTCGTCTCTCTCGAGGTGCACTGAACTCCTTTGTCTTCAACTGATCCTCTCCTCTCCCCACAGAAGATCAATGTGCAGAGGAATATTTCCTTTAAAGCCGGGAGTGCATGCAGCTAAGCAACTTTAGAGATGAATGGTTCCATATTCCCTGGAGCCAATTCTAGATGAGCTCAATTGATATACTCTTAAAAATAGTAATTCTATTTATTTTACAAGTGCTATGTAAACAGAGAGGTAAGTACCAGCATTGTAATTCACTACAAAGACCTGATTTTGATGTACAAACATAACTAAATAGCTACACCCTCTAATTGCAGAATCCAGATTTCCTCCAAACTTTATCTCATTCTAGCCAGGAGAACAGCTATCGTCTTTTTTTGGGTTTGTTTTTTTTCATCGAATGCTTTTATTATCATGTTTGAAGCTTTTGATTAAGTTGGCATCGTAAGAAACTCTTTCCTATTTTCTTTCTTGTTTTTCTTGATAAGCCTGAGTCAGTAATTCTGGCTAGTATTACAGGTTCGTGTTTTTGGGTACATTCATTTATCATGGAGTGAGTCACTTTGCTGTTTTTGTTTCCACTGTATTCTGAAAGGCACCCACAGAAACATGACAAGAATGCAGGCTTGCATGGAAGAAATTCTCATGCCGGGTCTGCTCTGTCTCCACAGTGAGTCTAGCCTACATAACATAGTCTTTGAACAATAGAAAGCAATGGCTAAGGATAAAAGAATGGGTTCAGATAAAACAGAATTTTCTACCACCCCAAATATTCACTCCATATTTAGTATGAAGCCAAATATTTTAACATAAATGTGTTTTTATTGTCTTTGTCCTAGTCTCCCAGTAGGGAAGTTTTTGTACTTGGTACTTCTTTGTTTTTTTTGTTTGTTGGCTTTTACTGTTTTCTTAATTTTAAATTCTAAGCCTCCAGGTGCCTTGTTTATAAAAACGATTCCGGATTTTATACTTTTTAAATATGGTTTCTTAACCATTTGCAGTTTTGCTAAGAGGAAAGGAGAATCTATAAAGTTTGTTTACATGAAAGGAAAATCTCTGCATAGCATTCTATCAAAACTGTAAGAAAATGGAAATTAATTATTAGTATTGATAGGTTTTGGCTGTTCCCTCCAAATGTCATGCTGAGATGATCCCCAGTGTTGGAGGTGGGGTTTGCTGAGAGGTGTTCGGGTCATGGAGGCATATCCCCCATGACTTGGTGCTGTCCTCCTCGATTCTCTCTTGCTCCTGCTCTGGCCGTATGACATACCTGCTCCCCCTTCACCTTCTGCCATGAGCAAAAGCTCCCTGAAGCCCCACTAGAAGCTGAGCAGGTGCCGGGACCAGGCTTATACAGCTTGCAGAACTGTGAGCCAATTAAACCTCTTTTCTTTATAAACTATTCAGTCTCAGGTATTGTTTGGTAGCAAGGCAACAACAGCCTAATAAAAGTAGACCTAATGGAAAGTGAGCCATGCCGTTTGTTCCTTTGAATATATTTGGACAATTAAACCAATATAAAAAAAGAAATTATATGCAGTTTCTGACTCGGGTTCCCTGAATTTAAATGGTAGCAGAAGATTCCCCTATCTGGAAAAGAGAAGGTCTTCCTAGGAAAACGCAGAAGCTGTTCCAACTGTGTAATGGAGCAGCATCCTTCTTCTGAAACACATTTTCACTTGGAAACCTAACAGATAAATAAAAATATGAAGAGGGAGCTTTTCTATTTAGAGTGTGAGAAGAGGGTGTCGGGTGCCAGGTTCTACTTCACTAAGCTCCTTTCAAATGCTGAGATGCCATAGACCCTTGTGCTATCTTCCAGGAACTCAGACTCAAAACTCTTGCACCAGAAACAACTAGATGGATAAATCATAAAACGAGACAGAGAGAAAAAACAATTTTCCCAATGCTATCACCCCTGTTACCTGACAAAAGTCCTGGACGATGGTCTTGAAATCAGTTCCTTCAGGTCTTTAGAGGGTCTCTGTAGTTTTTCCATAGGTTACCAGCCACGTGCTTGGAGGCAAGCTGGCTAAAGTAAAATTCTAAACTGAACTGAGCTTGATAGAGTTCTGTGGTCATATTCCCAGCACAGTCTCCGTGTTGGGAAGGAAAATTGCTTTTTCTCTCATTGCAGAAAAAAAAAAAAAGTGTCAATGATCAAGTCTAGATTCCTTACAACTTCTGTTAGTTTCCTGCACTTCACGGATAATCAAATTCCTCACAACAAAACTGATGAGCTGTCTCTCAAAATTGTGGACTTTTGCCTTATAAGTTTGGTGGAAGTGAGAATGTGGTATTTTAGGTTCTCAAGACCGACTTTATATATCCATAGGGAATAATGTATTTTATCCTATTTTCTTACTCTGTATGTATTAAGGGCCATTTAAAAGTTCTCTCATATCAGTAGAAATAACTGAGCTGGAGTTTGCTTGTTGACAATGTATAGGCACAATATATCATTAGAAGACTGATATGACTATTATTTTGGTGAAATAATACAAAAGGAATCATAAAAATAGAGCTGTCTAATAATGAACCATGTGATGAAAAAAAGAAAAGTTAACTTTCTCATCACTGGAAATAAGGAATGAGCCAGTGGCCATGGATCACTGATATCATTGTAAAGATTCCTATATTGAGTGGGAATGCAGACAAAATAACCTCTGAAGTCTCTGCTAAATTTATGGTCATATAAAAGAAATACAGCTGGATTGCCTATCAAGAAGATCCAGGGCAGTGGATACTAACTTTCTTTACTTGCAGCCAAAGTTTTGAAATCTTAGTACAGTGTTTTGTTGTAAATTTAATTGATTAACCCTGATTCTACTGCAGTCAGCAAATTAAATTCAAGCCTGTATTATGAAATATTGTGAAATAAGCACTTTAGAACTGTCATCTGTATTAAGCAGCTGTAAAAAAGCAGTGTCAAGCCTTGATGATTTCATATAAAATTGAAATAATTTTCAGTATTCCTCATGGTGATGTATATGTTTTGTTATACACACACAGAATAAAAACAAGCAAACAAAAAAGCCAAAATGTTATTTTAAAATACTTAAGAAAAAAAAAAACAGTTTGGAAAAAAATACCGATATCAGCACTAATTTAACTTTATAAACTTTCCAATGTAGTTCATGTTCAGTATATTAGCATAATATTGATTGTATTAGAGGGGCTCGGTATTTCTTACTGACTTAAGTATGTTTAAGTAAGAGCATATCTATTTTGATTAATGAGGTCTATATACCTTCTCTCTTGATTACTCTCCAGTTTTGGGGAAATCACTTTGGTAGCTGTATTAGCTCTTTTAGGCCACCTGAAAACTTCTTAACAAACTAAGTGGTACACTAGTAAACAAAAAGAACTCACGCGGCTTCCGTTGAGACGAATACGTCATTGGGAATTCTGAGAAACCACTTAAAACATAATTATTGTTTTGAATGAATCAGCAGAGAATTCTAGTCTAAACTCTTCTAAAAGCCTACATTTTTTTCTAATTTTATTACATTTAAATTTAAAGATTTTTTTCAAACCGTTTTTGAACAAGAACAGTCATTAGATTATTTTAAAAGATTAGGCTAAAATATGCAAAATTCCCTTCAGTAATACATTTTTTAACTGGAATTATAATTAGTCATAAGGGGAAAGTCATTTTAGTGGAAAATAAAATTCAAAAAAGCTAAACATTAACTGCTGAAGTTGCTTTTTGCCCTTTGCAAATTCTTTCTTCATTATATCATTCTCTCTATATTTTTGAATGCATGTATTTCCAAAGAAATTACCTTTTGCTTAATATAAAATTTTAGGCAATTAGATGCAAAAGTGTAGTAAAGCAACATTAAAGTTGCCAATTTAAACATAGGGAAGCAAAACAGCCCAGGAGTTAAAGTTCTGACAGCTATTTTAACTAGCACACATGGCCAGTGCCACTCAGTACATAGACACATGCCCATTTTCACAGTCACTGAGGAGTTCTAAGAGTTGATTTTGAAACATAATGGAAATTACCTTTTTGGGGGAAATAATATAAATTTGAGATAAATTATTGACTGTCCGTACTCAAAAGATTTTTTTCCAAAATGAAAAAAATATATAAATGTCTTCAGCATAATAATCTAGGATAAGCAGTTAATGATACTACATTAAGGCATTTCTTAGGGCTTGCAAATTCATGATGGACATTTGGTGATAGCCATGTCCAGGGTTAGAGGAGTTCTTTCTTGCCTCTTTCTTTCTTTCTCTTTCTCTCTTTCTCTCTTTCCTTCCTTCCTTCCTTCCTT
>NW_012101754.1:5142539-5143988 GCF_000951045.1 Mandrillus leucophaeus | reverse complement strand
TTCTTTCTTTCTTTCTTTCTTTCTTTCTTTCTTTCTTTCTTTCTTTCTTTCTTTCTTTCTAAAGGAATGTGTAAATTAATAACAAAAACCTTTAACATATAAATAAATTGATAAATTACTGAGCAAACCAAACCAAACTGTCCACCCATGTTTTTCCTTGTGGTAGCCTGCTCCAACCATACCAGCAAGGCCTACAAAAAGCAAAAAAAAAAAAAAAAAAAAAAAAAAAAAAAAAAAAACCTATGTATTTGGTGATATTTTCTTAAACAAAGATTTTTTATTGTAATGCCTCACTGTTTCTCTCGTTTGAATCTGAGTCACAATTTAGACACAAATCCTGAGGTCAGATCCTGGCTCATAGCTGGATACCATAGAGCATGTGCTGTGTTTCTGACTCCTCATCTACGATACAGAAATGATAAATCCCACAGCAGAATGTTCGAGTGAAAAAGAAATAGGAAAATATAACATATCATACATAAGACCTCTTATAAAAAACACAGATTCCAAAATGACATGGTGATTATCATCATTTTATTATAGCCAATAAATTGCCAGGGATTTTAAAAACTATCATTCTCTGAGAATTCTATTTAAGAACATACATATAGATAAACTAGGCATTCAAGATTTTGTAACAGGATCTGGAAATAAAGTCAACACAAAACTTTTATATCCTGCTGCTGGTATTCAATTTTTCTGTTCTTGAACAGATATTAATTGTCCACATTCCCTAATTTCTCTCTCAAGTTTACTTAAAAAAAAAAATCTACTGGGATTATCTACGTGGTGCCAGACACCCGTGAAGGACAGGGTAGCAGAGAAAATAAACACGCTCCCATTTCTATGGAGTTTATCCTATGATGGAGGACATTCTTGGCTTGTGCATTTATTTGGTTCAGCTATGTAAGGGATGGTAAAGGGAATATGTTCATTATAAAAACATAGTCTTACTTTCTCTCCTAATTACTGTAAGTGTTCAGAGGTAT
Source organism: Mandrillus leucophaeus (assembly GCF_000951045.1). Taxonomy (NCBI): domain Eukaryota; kingdom Metazoa; phylum Chordata; class Mammalia; order Primates; family Cercopithecidae; genus Mandrillus; species Mandrillus leucophaeus. Next base: position 5,142,999 of record NW_012101754.1, on the reverse strand, counting down.
GGAAATGGTCAAACAGAAAATGGAAAATTATAATAAAAAAAAAGAAAGATATCCAAGTCCAAAGTAAAACTATACAATTTTATAACACAGACCAAGAAAATTTTCACGTAGAATTTGGTATACTTTCGTTGCCCCATCAAATCCACCCTTTTAGTGCTCTATATTTTCTTTCTGTTTTTAACATATGTAACTGGGCATTCTGAGCTGGCTTCCTAGGAGTGCAGACATTAGTAATACAGACAACTTCTGTTCCTCTTCCCCCTACACACACACCGCTTGTAAATCAGTACTTATTTATATGTTTTCAACTTTTGGAGTTATGACAGAGGAGAAGTAGACGAATTTAGGTAGAAAGATAGGAAGGAACTGCTGAGCCAAAACTGGATGAGAATTGAACAAAGAAACTGGTCTCACCATGGGGTTAGTCTCCAACTCAGCAAAAAATGAATTTTTTTTTTTT
>NW_012101754.1:5131999-5140809 GCF_000951045.1 Mandrillus leucophaeus | reverse complement strand
TGATTTGGCTCTCTGTTTGTCTGTTACTGGTGTATAAGAATGCTTGTGATTTTTGCACATTAATTTTGTATCCTGAGACTTTGCTGAAGTTGCTTATCAGGTTAAGGAGATTTTGGGCTGAGAAAAAATGAATTTTTATATTGAGTGACTTGTCAGATCAGGATAGAAATTAAAGCTAGAAGCCCTCAGAAATTGGAGAATTTAATAGAACATTATACGCAAATTAAGCAGAAATTCAGGATCTTCTTTCAGGTATGTTTGAATCAAAAGTAAACCAGGGATTGGCAACAGAGATGCACATCACCTTGGGACGTTCAGCAGCCCTCAAACTATGACTTTTGCTTAAGGGCCTCAGGTTGGTAATATCCCTAACCTCAGTGTGACAGAGATAAGTCCATTAATCTCTGGAATAAGGCAGTCTCATCATAGGCTTCAGCTTATTCAAATCAGTTTCCAAACATGATAGGCAGCATATACTACAGGTTCACCAAGCATAGGCAGTGATTTATCTATGAATGGGAATAAACAGAAATAATCCGTTAAGTTTACAAATATTGAAATTTGTAGACGTGGTCTACAAAAATACTATGTTTTTAGGGAAAATGGTAAGTATATGCACTCAAACAAGGGACTGTGTATTAAGTTATCTAAAATATTTAAAACAGATCAAAGGAAACTTCTATAAATAAAATCTAAAAACCCGAAACCACAAAGTCTATGGGTGAAATTAACAGTGCATTAGAAAGAGATGAAGATAGAATGAGTGAGTTAGAAGAAACTCAAAGAAATTATACGGAATAAAACAGAGGAATTAAGAGACATAGAGGACTGAATGAATGGTTAGGCTTTATATTGAATCAGAGTCCTTGAAAGAAAAGAAAAAAGGGTGGGTTGAAATAATGTTTGAAGAAATGCTGCCTGCGAATATTCCAGAGCTGAGGAAAGACACCAGTACTCAGATTCAGTGACTGGAACAATTTTTCAGTAGTATAAATACAAATAAATTTTGCTGATGGTATAGCTGCAAAATACCAAAATCAACTGAACATGTTTAATGTAACCTTGAAAAGAAAGAGAATGTAAGAAATTAGCATGATAGGAGAAATATTTAAATCAGTAATTGATTTCTCATCAACAGCAATATAAGACGAAAGAGAATGAAGTAACTTCACAAGCTGAAACATGATAACTCTGAATCTAATGCTTGAATTTCTTTCACAATTATATTGTCTAGTAATCCAACAGTCACATTAGAAATTAAATAGGAGCAAGAATACTTACTGCAGCCTTATTTGTATTGCTAAAAGCATATAAATAGCATCCAGGTCAATAAGGAGGCATTTCGATAATAATTATGAGCTAGCAGTTCATTGAAATGTTGGGCATCCATTAGAAAGGAAAAGGCAGTTCTTAAATATCCATGTGGAGTTGTATTCCAGATGTAATTTTTGCAAGTGCATTGCCATTTGCATAGAGAAAATATATGTGTATATGCAGACACATGTAGATTTTGTGGTAATCTCTGGAGAGATACTCAAGAAAATAATTGTCCTTGTGGAGAGAAATGAGGTGCTGAAGAAAAGCAGCCAAGGTTGGGGGGATTCATACTCTTTCTACCCCTTGTACCTTTTCAATCTTGTTTCACATGTACTATTATTCATGAATTACATATATTTTTAAAGGTTGGTTTGATTTTATTTTTTAATTAAAAACATAGCTAAAATACAGATATCTCCACAGTTATAAACAGCACAGATTAAGGAATAGTGTTGTGAAGTATCTTCATTTTAGGGGTGATTGTGTTAAAGTTCTGGGAACTTAAATGACCTTTTTCATACCATCCAAATACTGACTTGAGAATTTAAATCCAAATCCCTCTTCAGAATCCGTCCTCTTATTTTTACTGTTTAATACCTCCACATATTTTTTTAAAAGTTCTGTACATTTGGTACTATATAAGTTGTATTGCCATCAAATGAATATTCATATTCACTCCAGCATTCATATGTGTTGTCCAACCTATGGGGTCCTGGGTAGATGATTAGGTCATGAGGGCAGAGTCCTCATGAATGAAGTGAGTGCCCTCATAGAGGAGACTCCAGAACACTCTCTTGCCACTTCCTTCCACCATGTGAAGGCCCAGCAAGAAGAAGGTCATCTGTGAACCAGGAAGTGATCCCTCTCCTCTCTAGACACCAAGTGACTCTGCACGTTGATCTTGGGCCTCCTGACTTCCAGAATCCTGAATGTATTTCTGTTTATAAGCCAACCAGTCTCTGGTATTCCATTACAGCAGCCCATACATACCAAAGCTGTGGCACTAACAAAATCCAACAGAGAAGAGTTGGATCTAATTGTTTTATTAAAATTTGATCTTTGCTATGGCCTAAATGGCAGAGACCAGAGTTTTCCCTTTCCACTGTGTGAGCTTACAAATGGGCCACTAATAGACAACAAATCTACCAGCACCTTGAATCTTGGACTGCCCAGCTTCCAGAGCTGTGAGCAATCAATTTCTGTTGTTTATCAGCCACCTAATTTATGCTTTTTCATTAGAATAGCCCAAAACGAGTAAGAAAATCCCCCAAAGCAAATCAAGTGCCTTTTACATGCCTATATGCTCAGTAATATTTTTTTGAATGAATAAATGAATAAAGGTAATGTGACTGTGTATTCCCTTTGAATGTAAACCTTTAATACTGATTGCAGTATGATATTGAATTCACTTAAGAATTATTTTTATATAATTGTATAGAAGCAATTTTAATATAGAAATGTTTCTCAAATTTACAGAAATATGATCAATATTATATTTATTATATTTAGTTTGTTATTTAAACAAACTAAAAAGACATGTTTCTTCTCTCACTGTCCATGTAAATTAGTGGAAGACATTGATCTCAAATTACAATATTTAACTGTATTAAATTGTATATATAGATGCAGACTCCATGATAAAAGATTAAATGTTTGATAATTTTAAGCCAGATCCTATTATTAAAATCATCAATGATTTTTACTCTGGAGGTGTAGCCACATGACATTACCTTCAGAAAGCTTCAAAGCAGCAAAAGCATGTCACAGATCCAAATGCAGTTCCCAGTGCCAAGAAAATAGCTAATATACATGGGCATCGTTCCAAAAAAACCCATATGGCAATGTGAGTTGAACATCTTTTACAGCAGCAATTCCATTCTAACCCAAGTTCTTTCCCTTAAATAGCACCTCTTTTATTTCCTGTAGTCAAACTGGCTGTACAATCCTCACTCTTGCCAAAGCCCTTGTCTGGGATGTGCATCTCCAGGAACCAAAGTGCTAAACCTTTCTTTTTACTAGCCTGCTCTGCCAAAATCCATCTTGACACACCTTAAATTATATTAGATCAAAGGCTGAAAATTACATGCCATCAAAAGCAGAAAGATAAAATGTTTATCTACCGCATTAGGGATGTGCGATGTTTTTAAAGCACTTGATGTTTGAGTGAGACATTATTCAACGTCTCTGCAGTGCAGCATGGCTTACTTCCTTGGGGTAGTTGATAGATATATTGTAACAGGCTGGTGGCAAATATGAAGTGGCATATTCAGTATGTGTTTAGGATGTTTATGTGTTCTCTGATTCTTGTGGTGCTCTGTCTAATTGGAAATAAGGTTTACGTGGTGAGAGCAGTGAAGCAACGACAGGGCAATACTATAAAAGCGAGTCCTGCCACTGGCACTCCATTTCTTTTAATGGATTTCTACATATTTGGAAACTTTTCTAATTTCTCCTTAAAAAATAAACCCATAAATGTCAAGAAGAATGTTTTTCTCCCTAATGGAGTTTGCTTGCCAAGCTGGCTTTGTTGCAACGTTTGTAGGTGGGCTACGGTAAAGACCAGTAGAATTGCAGTAATTTTAAATGAATATTGTCTCAAATGAAATGTAAATAAGGAACTGTGTACCCAGGCTTCAAATTGGTAAACAGATGATGCTATCATCAAGTATATTTTTAATAAATATTTGATGGAATTTACTGAAGTTCATATTTCAATAATCCATCATCCACTCCTAGATATACATTGAGATTACAAACTTAGCAATTTGTGCTGTTGCCAGAATTAAAATTTCCTAGTAAAGTTCAACTATTATATGCCCTTAGCATTTTTGCACCCTTAAGTTTTTTCCTGATTATTTTGCAGGCTATAAACATGTTAACCTTTAGGACTCTTTTATGTCTGGGTACTATTTAAAAATGTATTTTAGACACAACAATCATACAATATTTTCTACTGTTATGGTTTAATAGTAGATAACTAAAATTATATATATATATATATATATATAGACAAATTCTCATGCTGTCGCCCAGACTGGAGTGCAGTGGTGTGATCTCGGCTCACCGCCTCCCTGATTCAAGTGATTCTCCTTGATTCTCCTGCCTCAGCCTCCAGAGTAGTTAGGATTACAGGCACCCACAACCATACCTGGCTAGCTTGTGTATTTTTAATAGAGACAAGGTTTCACCATGTTGGCCAGGCTTTAACATAACTGATTGTGTTTCAAAAAATAATACAAATTTCAGAAAAATTCACTTGGAAATAATTTTTATTAACTTACACTCTGGGTAGAGAAAAGTAAAACATTGAAAAAGTAACTATTTGCTTTAACACTTACCCTGAAAAAAAATTAATGAATTTATCTACAATTTCTTGGAAGTAGAAATATATTCTCAACATTGTTTTAGAAGCACATATTTAATGGAGAAATTCATTTTTATAGTGTCATTTTTAAATGTAATTTTTAATTTGGAAAATTATGACAAAAATTCATTCGCTTTTTTGGGAAAATGATACGTAACCACAAGTATACGTCAAGTCCTGCAATATGCATAGGGGTTTAATAAAATGTAGGATGACATGGTTCAGACTTGTCTAAGACAAACAGCACTGATAAGCTGTTCCATAAAACTTGTTATATTGCTTGGAAGAAATGAGGCCCATATATAACTGAATACATCAAACTTAGGAAAAAGACAACCCACCACCATGTGTTTCTCTATCCCCTGCAATATAATGCATTTTATGCTACACTGTGAAGATCGCTAGCCATTATGAAGATTCTTAAGGGCGTGGGATGACAAAACATCTATAATGCAATGATTCCAGCACTGTGTGGTGAGTGCTCTGGACTGTGTGGATAAAATGCTTTAGAAACGAGAGATACCTATGAAAGGTAGCTGGAAAAAGATTCAGAGGAGATAGAACTTTTGAATTTGGGTCTTAACATTCTAAAAAAAGAATAGTTTGACCAAAGACATGGAAATTTGTTTGAATTTGACATATTTGTTTGTTTGCTTGATAGAGATAGGGTTTCTCCACATTGCTCAGGTTAGTCTGGAACTCCTGAGCTTGAGCAATCGGACTATCTTGACCTCCCAAAGTGCTGGGATTATAGGTGTAAGCCACATGCGTAGTCTTGAATTTGACATATTTTGATATTTGGGTAAGGGAAGAAGATTAGTGCAATGGTTTGCACATTTGACCCCTCCAAACCTCATGCTAAAATTTGATCCCTGGTGTTGGAGGTGGGGCTTAATGGGAGGTATTTGGGTCATGAGGGTGGATCCCTCATGCATGACTTGGTCCCACTCTGGCCTTAATGAGTGAATTCTCACAGTGTCAGTTCTTGGTAGAGATGGTTGTTAAAAGGAGCCTGGAACCTCACCCCTCTCTCTTGTGTTCTCTGTATACACATTAGCTTCCCTTCGCCTTCCACCATCATTGTAGGTTTCCTGAGATCCTCACCAGAAGCAGATGTTAATATGCTTCTTGTACAGCCTGCAGAACCGAGAGCTAAATAAACCTCCTTTCTTTGTAAATTACCCAGACTCATGTATTTCTTTATTGAAACATAAATGGACTAAAACATTTGATGTGGTTGAAGTGTAAGTTTTATGGAAGAGATGGTCAAGGATGTGTCCAAATGGGGTGGTTGGTAACAGACTTTGAATGTTTCCCAAATGTATGCCAAAACATCTTGACTTTACTTTTGAGCTAGAGGAAGAACAGGCACAGCCAAAACTAATTGGAAAAGTGATAGATTGCATTTTGGTTGAGAAGGATAATTCTGTTATTAAAAGACTAGATCGCCATAGAGAGAGTCAAGAAGACACCAATTTCAGTGGCCATTGTGAAAGAGGACTTGAGTTCATGGAACTTGGAGAAAGAGGTCAGAGAGCATGGCCAGGCTTTTGTGGTCAACTTGACATCAGGGATGATGTACAAAGAAAAGGCAGAGAGGAACAATCTGGCCAGTGATGTCAGTAGAGATTTGGGAAGCTCATTTTGATAGAATGGATCAAACAAAATCCAAATAAAGTAAAATTCTCAGTTATGAGAATTCAATTAAATAATTTTGCTTTAAAGGAAACTAAGATTTTTAAATGCCAAAGATAAAAGCTGAAAGTCATTATAACTTTAGTCTTCCCTAAAAGTGTTTTAAGCAAGAAAAAGAAAAAGCACTATATTTTTGAAACAAGTTGACAGGGTATTTGGCTTAATTTAAATGATTTCTCCAGCAGATATTCCTATTGTGGTCCATAAATTTTCAGTCATTTATTAATTTTTGGACCACACAGTAAAGGGTTGGACAGAGATAAAAATCAGGGAAAAGGAAAGTCCAGACATGGAAACCGCTGAGTGGGCAGAGCACTGTCCGAAATCAGGGGGCACAATGATGGAAGTGCCGCTAAGGTTGTTTCCAGGCTGTCCTAGATGTACAGAGCCAAGAGGGTGAGTCTTTCAAAGCGACAGTTGAGAAGGAGGTCACTTGAGTAGCAGGAGAGAAATGTTGGCAAGATAACTGGGCCACAAAGACAGTCCAAAGAGAGATCACGGAAGCCCATGAGGAAAGTCAGGAAGGAATTACTGCAACTCAATGGCTGCTATCATAAAAACAACCCTGCTGGTACGTGGGAGCTGGTGTCTTCCTGTGAAATATACTCCACCTAACTATTCTACAGCAAGATACTGCATCAGTGCATTCACGTTGCCTGTAAGTCTGCCTTGCCTTGTCTTGCCTTGCCAAGGGTGTGATCCAAAACTGAGTGGGCTGATATGAATTGGGTGGTGCTTTCAATTCCCTACATAGTTTGCCTCCTAAAAATCTCCTTTGGTATTTGGACCATGGGAATACGAAGGAACTGTTCATCCAGGTAAATTAGAGCTGGAGGTAGAGGCTAACCCTCTCCTGGGGCCTCAGGGAGCTTCGTTGTGGGTCCTGGCCTGAGTGAGAAAGATAGCATCTAGCATCACAGATAACTTCTTTTTGATGCCTAGCCATATTTCTGATTTTTGTGTTTATTAAGAGTGAGAACTACATTTCCTACTAGGCTAGGTCTTACTTCACAGTTCTTAAAACGTGTTAAACCTATTTGTGGTTCTCCTTTGAATTCTTCCCAAGTTCTCCCCATGCCTCTGAAGTTGTGGAGCTGGTCCTTTAGAGATGCTGTGTCTATGATGCCAACCCAATTACAAAACACAAGCAAAAACAAACAGCTACACCAGACTTTCCAGACTCTAAACATCAAATCTCCTCTTTGACCCTATCATGAAAGTGAGTTTTTTAAAGTAAGAGTCATTGATTTGCTGTTAAATACATTATTTGCCAAATAATTTGACTCTGTAATCCCAGTGTAGTTATAATTCTGTGTGGCTAACCCTGTGTTGCTCTGCAATTCTGTCCTTTGATTTTATGAATTCTAAAATGCTGATTTAATTTAATTTTTTAAAGATCTTCCAGTTTACTTGAGTCTGAGTAGGCTGATCCACAGAGTCATATTCAAAGAATTCCAGTGAGCCTTTAGGAGGATCTTAAGCCCTCCACTACCTTCCTGGCATTAGTTGGCTTTGAGAGCCAACCTAAGTATTTCAGAGCTGCTAGTGAAATGAATCTTTCTTACAGGTTTTACAGAGGGTTACAGAAAGTTCAGTTTCTGACTCACCCTGGTTTAGAGAAACTGTTTTTTAGGGTCACTCTCTAAGGTTGGAATCTCTCTCTCTCCCTCTCTGTTGGTTAGTGCCCTATAAACACTGACAATTTTCTTTCTCTCTGGTTCTTCATTCTTGGTCTTGTGCTTCAGTTTCCAAGTCCACATGGCTATGCTACAGTGTAAGGTTATTTAGACACACAATTTCATTTCTTTCTTTCTTCTGGAATTATATGCTTGACTTGTGATTAGCTTCTCTGAATAAACTTTTTAACTATTGTTACATGATTCCCCTTTTCCTTAAATTTGTTGTTCCTATATTGGAAGCAGGAAAAGGGCCAACGTTTAGAATTTGAAAAGCAGTGTTTGAATGCACTTATTACCTGGTGAATCAGTCATTTACTGCTATCTTACAAATGACCACAGCACATAGTAGATTTAAAGAACAATTATTTGCACATTTCTCAATTTTGTGGGTCAGAAACTGGCAGCACTCAGCTGAGTGACTCTTCTGTTTTATGGGAATTCACGGCATTCACTCAGAGACAGATAGCTGGTGGGTAGTCCAGTGCCAAGGACCAAGGATGGCATCACTTATGTGTCTGGCCCTTGACAGGGATGCTGGAAGTCTGGGCTCACCTGGGAGTGGAGATGGCAACACCTACATATGACCTCTCCAGCACGGCAGTCGCAGAGTGGATATGGCAACAGCTACACATGACCTCTCCAGCATGGCAGTCTCAGAGTGGATATGGCAACAGCTACACATGACCTCTCCAGCATGGCAGTCTCAGAGCGGATATGGCAACAGCTACACATGACCTCTCCAGCATGGCAGTCTC
>NW_012101754.1:5103555-5131869 GCF_000951045.1 Mandrillus leucophaeus | reverse complement strand
AGAGCGGATATGACAACAGCTACACATGACCTCTCCAGCATGGCAGTCTCAGAGCGGATATGGCAACAGCTACACATGACCTCTCCAGCATGGCAGTCTCAGAGTGGATATGGCAACAGCTACACATGACCTCTCTAGCATGGCAGTCTCAGAGTGGATATGGCAACAGCTACACATGACCTCTCTAGCATGGCAGTCTCAGAATGGATATGGCAACAGCTACACATGACCTCTCCAGCGTGGCAGTCTCAGGTTACTGGCACTTCTTAGGTCTCAGCTGAGGACTCCAGTGCAGGTGTTGCAAGACAGCAGATGCAACACTGCTTAAGGGTATCCTGAAGTCCCAGAAAGTTTCTTCAGGTACATTCCAGTGGAGAAGGGAGTCACCAAGGCTGGACAGAGTCGTTTATCCTTGGCAGGACTAGCAAAAAATCTTCAGCATCTCTCATCGCACACACGTGGGTAAGTTTTGGACTGGTATGATCTTTTTCCATAATCTCATTTTCATGATTTCTTAATTGAGAATATAATAGTAAATACTAATCTCACAGAGTTATGAGGAATGAAGAAACTTAATCAAATGACTTAATTATTATTTTCATTTCTTATTAATTTGTTCCTATTGAAATTAATGTTATGTGTGGTCTCATTTTAAATTATTCATTGTTCTGAATCTGGATCCCATCCTCAAGTTTTCAATGCTTGACTCTTGATGAATTCTTGTATTATACCTCAAAGTTAATAAAATCCTTTTAATCTTGTCTTCACCCTAGCATTGTCTATACTGTCCCCTGGGTGGAAGTTTCCCATCATTCTAATTATTTTTATCCACAAATTTGACTTGTCTCTCTAGTCCCTCTGAAAAACATGTCCTTTCTGTTACATAGTGGGTAGTTGAAGGCCTTTGGACTTCCTATTTTTCCTAGATGAAATGCTCTTCCTTCAGATATCAGAATTTTCCTCTCTCTCTCTCTCTTCCATTGAGAACTCTGCTAAACAATCATCTTACCAGAAAGATCTTTCTTCATCACCCTATGCTAAATAACATTGGTCCCATGCTGCGTTGAGTTACTCTTTTTCCTTGAATCCTGCTGTAGACTTTTCTTCAGACACTTACCATCACCAGGCATAATGTGAATGTGTTTGTTCATTGCATGTCTTCTCCAAGTGAACGGAAACTTGATGACAAGAATGTGTTCCATGACTGGGTGCGGTGGCTCACGCCTGGAATGCCAGCACTGTGGGAGGCTGAGGCGGGCGGATCACGAGGTCAGGAGCTCGAGACCAGCCTGATCAACGTGGTGAAACCCTGTCTCTACTAAAAATAAAAAAATTAGCTTGGCTTCTGTAATCCCAGCTACTTGGAGGCTGAGGCAGGAGAATTGCTTGAACCCTCGAGGTGGAGGTTGCAGTGAGCTGAGATCACTCAAGGAAAAAAAAAAAAAAAAGAATGTTTTCCTTCACCCTAGTGTATAGAGGAGAGCCTGGAACAGAGTAGAGGTTCCATAAGCAAATCAAATAAATGACTGCAAAAGAATTAAGGGACCAAGGTCAAACACAAAAAACTAATTCAACTGCTAAATGATTATTCTGTTTAGGCCAATTGGTAACCCATGACTGCTTGTAAAATTAAATTTCATTGAATGGTACATATTTCAAACATAAACATAGGTTTTTCTTATGAATATAACTGAACTGCAGATTGCAATCAAGATGTTCCCTCCCTTTCTCTCTCATTTAGATTTCTCATCTTATTAGCCATCACTGATCCTACTCTAGTGGTTAAATGCTTAGTTTGGGACATTATCTCAGCCATACCCTCAGAATGGTTGATTCAGTGGTTCGTTGCCCATGTCTGCTGTGATGTCAATAGGCTGTTGAATGCTGTGGGCAATCTCATATTTGGCTAATGATGGTTCTTCAGAAAGCAACACCCTTCAGATTAGTTCAGCAGGGTTCAACTCTGCGGTGACCACAGTTGGGCTGAGCAGGCTGCGTGCCAGGCAGAGCTGTCCGTCTGCTCCAGCCAAGAGTGGAACGGGCACTTCTTGGGATTTGGATAAGGAAACATTTGTCTGAGCAGTTTTACCACCTTAGTATGGATTTGATTCTTCTATTTGTATACAGAATAAGCCACATTAAAAAATGAAAAGAAAAAAGAACCAGTTCATTTAATCAAGACATGTTAGTGGTTAGACATCTTTTATAAGAACCACATCGATAATTCACCTTTTTCATTTTCAAATTAGTTTTTGGCTATTTTGTAGACAGAGAGCCTTAGCCATAAATTAAAAGTAATGATAATTAGGCACATGTTCTTCATTATGGTGAGGGCTTTGAACATTTCTCCACATAGCTATTAGACATGTCAGCCACATGTAGGACAAGGAACTATAGAATTTCAGAATTTTTTTTTTTTTTTTTTGGAAAAATGAGCAACAGAATTTTAAGGCAGAAGCGTGAAATGCGAGTGATGGCAAGGCCCAGTGAAGTGGCGAATAGTGTGCTTTATGTGAATATCTGATATTTGTTTCCTTAGTGCTTTTGATCTCAGAACACCTGACAGGACTGGGGCAGAAGCTTTTTGCTGACTGGTTGCATCAGTGCTAAAGATGAAAGGAAACAGTCTTCGTATTCACCGTGGTGTTGATTGCCCTATAAATAGGAAACTACCCAGTTAACCTTGCCTTTGTCATACAGAGAGTTTTATTAAAAATAAACAGTGCGTGGCGGGTAGCAGAATGTGGGATTTCTGCTTAGATGCCCACAATGCTTTCACATACTTCATTAAAATGTGCAGGAGAACTTCAGAGCCGTGAGTAAAAATATTGTTATGGAAACTGAGGCCTGTTATCATAGCTTCAGTGATTTGCAATAATTATTTAATGAATGAGTTTATGTTTGAAAATATTCACTGTGATAATACGAATTTATCGCTCCCCCCCAACCCATCCGATTTCTTTTATTTTGACACATATGGAAGATGCTGTTTTGTTTTGACACTCAGAGGAGATGCTCTTTTTATCAAAAATCACTGAGCAGTAATGAGATTTAGTGAACAATCTTACCAGACTTCCCGAACATAAAGAAATCTGATACTGAGGAGTGCACAGTGTTCTATAATAAGTAATCTTAGGTGTGTGCATGCTTTTCAGTGGCAGTATTCATTTTTCAAGAGTTTCGTATTTGATCTTACCAGGATTTGATGTAAGAAGACTTGGGTAGCTCTTGTGTAGACACAAAGAACAGAGAGGACATCCATAAAGCCATTGAGGCAGGATCCCAACCACAGTGTGAGGAGAAACTGATGACTATGCCAGTCATGCATCACCATCTCTTCAGCCTAAGAGCAGGGGGTTTACCAAGCTCCCAAAAAGCAAGCTACCCTTCCTCTTTCCGCGTAATTGGAACTCATCTTCCTTCTCAGAGGGCTCAGGGATAAATTCAGAAGGAAGTTTGAAGAGAGAGCCCATGGTGTCCAGAACTCAGGCCTGCTTGCAAATGAGTGTTTCTGGGACTGTCTTTCCACATCTCCAGGAGCCTATTTTCCGGGAGCAAAATGAGAGCACTGTTCAGAAGTACTGGAAGGATCCTGCCAACATTGAATTTCTTGAGAGTCTCTGAAGTTAGTTCTTCTAATTTTTAGTACCCTGACAATTTCATGCAAGTTAGTAACTTTTGCATACTTCAGGTTTCTCATCCGTAAAATTGGGATAATGATAGTATCTACCACCCTCACAGACACAGTCAGGATCAATACTTTGCATCCTTCAATGCAATCAAGTTGACACTCAGTATTAACTATCACATGGTTCCTGAAAATTCTATTTTATTTTGACTTGAGAATAAAAAATCTTTCTCTTTGACCCTGAAAGTTTTTCTTTTTCTTTTTGTTAAAATATTTATATGGATTTCTAAAATATTGTGAGCCCCAAGAACTGTGGTTAATGTGCCTGATGATCTGTGTTGCCATCAGGGTTGGTTTCTGATTAGGGTACTTCCGGGCTTGTAGAAGGCTACTTTATCACTGTGTCCCAAAATGGCTCTTCCAAGATCTCTGGTCTCCTTTCCTCTTACAAGGACACCAGCCCTATCAGATTAGAGTCCCTCTCTTATGACTTCATTTAGCCTTAATTATCACCTTAAAGGCCCATCTCCAATTGCCTTTGGGGTTAAGAAATCAACATATGAATCTTAGAGGGACACAATTGACTCAATAACAGTGACATTTTAAACACTACAACATAAAGCAAATACCACAGTTTTTTCTTAACTTTAACATGGATATCACATCATATTAAAAGATAGATCATTTCTTCATTTTAATTGAAACCAGATTTATATTGGGATAAGGGGTGACCAATATGGCTTTTTCAACATTCCCTCTTATATTAATGTGTGAGCAGAAGACAAGAATTCGATATTTCTTAATAACTTTTCTAGAAATTGACAAATATTTTTATTTTTACTTTCTCAGATATATTAGTTTTAATAAACTATTTTTGTTGTTATCTAATAATCAATTTAGACAATTTGGAGAACATGGATGCACATAAACACACATAAGAATAAAAATGTGCCCTGCTTTCAGCATCAGGGATAATTTAGGGTTATTGCAATTGTTTCTGTTTCAGCAAATTGGAAGGATTATGGTTGATGAGCTGAGGTGAGTATTCTAGGAAGAATATCTGCTGTTGGGTCAGCCATGCTTTCAGTTTTTATGGATGTAGAGTTTGATAGACCATTGAGACATTTAAAAGATGTTCAGAAGGTATTGAACTTTTGGATAGGCAGATCAAAATCCCACAAGGGAAGCCTGACCTACATACAGACATTTGTGAACTGTCTGCATACAGGTGGTTCTGAAGCCATGGAAAGAAGTCGACGACTTACCCAGTGGGCACATTAACCACAGTTCCTGGGGCTCACAATATTTTAGAAATCCATATAAATATTTTAATATATTTTAACAAAAAGTAAAAGAAAAACTTTCAGGGTCAAAGAGAAAGATTTTTTATTCTCAAATCAAAATAAAATAGAATTTTCAGGAACCACGTGATAGTTAATACTGAGTGTCAACTTGATTGGATTGAAGGATGCAAAGTATTGATCCTGACTGTGTCTGTGAGGGTGTTGCCAAAGGAGATTAACATTTGAGTTAATGGACTGGGAAAGGCAGACCCACCCTCAATCTGGGTGGGCACCATCTCATCAGCTGCCAGCATGGCCAGGATAGTAAGCAGGCAGAAAAACATGAAAAGGCTAGACTAGCCTAGTCTCCCAGCCTACATCTTTCTCCCATGCTGAAAACTTCCTGCCCTCAAACATCGGACTCCAAGTTCTTCATCGTTGTGACTTGGACTGTCTCTCCTTGCTCCTCAACTTGCAGATGGCCTATTGTGGGACCTTGGGATCATGTGAGTTCATACTTAAATACCTAATAAACTCCCATATATATATATATACACACCATATTAGTTCTGTCCCTCTAGAGAACTCTAATATAGACAATAAAAATCTATTAAAGTTTTTTCTGAAACAGAAAAAATAAAATATTTAACCATTTAAAAATGTTCAATGTTGATATCAATATGATGTCAGAGTCCAATGAAAACAAAAATACTCAGTTCCCACAAAAGTTTTAATGAGACCCTGATTTGACCTAGTTTGGAGATAGCAACCTTTAAAATATTTGAGAAAAATAAATACCTACACAAGTGTTTGAAAATAACCCATGTGTCTAACATCTCACTTTCTCTATGTCTTTTCCATACCCCAAATATCAACCATGGCATTTTTCTGCAGATCTTTCAGATCTCAGAAGGTGACATGAAGGAGATCCCTCTGCTGTGAGATGGCTGTTTTCCTATTGTACCTCAATTACATTTATAAACTTCTTTCATGCCATCCTAAGTGGTTTCTGAATTTATTAACTTTAATGTTTAATAAAGCAGTTTCTATAGCAACAATCATATCACAGATGTTTTGTTAAAGTCTCTTTAAAGCACACACCTCTGTCAATATGTTATTTTGAACATTTCAAAGGATAAACTCTTGAAAAAGGCTGCACATATCTCAAGTTTCAAGCTCACAATTTGCATTAATAATTATACCCTCCCTTAATAAAAGAATTATTTAATAGAAAGCTGATGAGCTAATTTTAAGAATAATACAGTAAAAGGTCAAAATAAAACTTACCACTCTTGAGAAGAAAGTGTAAGGTCAAGAAATAAAAAAAATTACAATCATGGACTACGTACTTTCATCAATGTTAATTACTATAATAAATGTGTGACGAATGATTACCAACATTTTAAATCTATGTGCATTTTTCTCTAATGAGTGGCACTGGTTTTCGTTGCACTTTTACAGTGCTAACTCCTGGCATATGTGGGTCACTGACCGGGAAAATGCCATCTCAATTCACTTTCTTTCTTCATTGCTATTTCTTATCTGATCTTGAAGTTAAGGCATTGAAACTATTGCAAAACTCTCATTATTTTTTCCCAAATTAAAATGGTAATATTTAATAGCTGCATATTTTGATGACTAATTCCATGCTTTTGGCTCGGGTTTCCTTTTTTTTATGGTTTGTGGTTGTTATCAAGGGTTTTTTTTTAAATTGCTTTTTTGTTAAAGAACTTAGCAAAAAATGAATTATACTAAAAGCTACTTCACCTAGAGAAACATAATTTGCTGGGTTTTTTAAAATATAATTTTCTTCTGCTTCTTTGGGAAAAATCAGAAGTAGTCACTTAGGGATGGCAAGGTTTATGCTGAACTCTAAGTAATGCATGTTGTCACTTGCCAGTCACTGAACTTTCTCTGCCTTAGCTTCCTCATTTTTAAAGTGGACTAGGACTCCACTTTTATATCGCCAGGTCCAAGTTGAGACACGTGACCCTAAGTTGCTCTATCAGGGATGTGTAGGCATTTTCTATGTGAGACACAAGGTGGGTATGGACTGCAATCAAAGGCAAGTGAGGTGTTTTGTTTTCTTTTCTTTTGTTTTGTTTGAGACGGAGTCTTGGTCTGTCACCAAGGCTGGAGTACAGTGGTGTGATCTTGGCTCACTACAAACTCCACCTCTGGGTTCAAGTGATTCTCCTGTTTCAGCTTCCTGAGTAGCTGGGATTATAGGTGCACGTCACCGCACACTGCTACTTTTTGTATTTTTAGTAGGGACGGGGTTTCACCATGTTGGTTAGACTGGTCTTGAACTCCTGACTTTGTGATCTGCCCACCTTGGCCTCCCAAAGTGCTGGGATTACAGGCGTGAGCCACCGCTCGTGGCCCCGCAAGTGAGTTTTTAATGAATGCATGTGCTTGAGGACAGAGGAGGAGCCTGACATTTCTAGTGGGAGATACGCACAGTTCTGTGAGTTAAAGGTTGTTCTTCCTCTTTCCCTGTGCTGGGGAGCTAGGGCAAGCCATGTCTTATGTCTCCCAAGAGTCAAAACCTTTGACTCCTTCTAAATACCACCCTGGCTCATACTAACACTGGATGAATGCATTTCCACAACAGAAACTCAGAATCCATCTGTTTAAGGATGCATGACAAATTTCATTTAAAGCAACAGTATGAGAGTCATATTCAAATGTGAAGCAAGAGTGAGCACAAGGCTTTTATTTGTTCTTTAAGAAAAAAAGGAGATATTTTTAGTGAGTTTAAATCATCAACCATGCTTCAGGAAGAAAAATGTAGCCTGGCCTCCTTTCCGTCTCTTTGTGATTGTGGAAAAGTGGACCTTTAAGATTTCTCTGAAAGATTACAGACCTGCTTATTAATTTTACATCCCAAACCTTTGACTGTTGATAAAATGAACAAAAGAATTTAAAATAAAAGTGAAAAAAAAATGGATCCCCTGTCATCTGTGAGGGCCCTCAGGCTACATACAAACACAATACACAAAACCTGCATTATTTACCTGGGACAATGTTATGGTCTATTAAGTCGGTTCTTTTAGAACAGCAGTGAGTTAATGGATTGTTTTCCTGCCAATATTTGTAGTACAGTGAAAAATAAAATGGTGACAATATTTTTATCTGGCTTTTAAATGTTATGTTTTATGGTTGGGTTGATGCTTTGGCTGATCATCTGTTACATGGTGCATGAATATTGACGGGCTTCTCCATTAGTGCTGATGGTGCATCACTGGCCAGCTATGTGATCTGTGTTCTCCCACTGGCTCTTGCTTAGCATGAGCGATGCATTTGTAGGATGAGGGGCAGGAATGAGAGCTATCGATTGTAGTAACAGAATATAGTAGAGCCGAATGACCAGTTTCAAAATTAAGAAATCTGTTTCCATATCTTGCATTACACTCTTTTTATATTCTTACTCTAAATTCCTTCATGAAATGCACAAACTCCACCCTATATATACATACATATATTTGCATTTCCTAGCTATTAAAAATAGTTTAAAGTATACCTTCTCCAAAGGGGAAATACTTTGAAATATTTTTGGAAGAAAAATTGCATTATTTTAGATCCATAATAAATAATTATAACGTTTAAAAAGCTGGTGCAAAGTAACATTTTCTTATATTGTATAACTCTAAGCCCTTTGGCTTAGAAAATGAGAGAAATATTCCTCTGCTTTTCATCACTTATAGGGATATTCTTGGTATTATTATATAAATTTTATTTTTATTAAATATACCATAAAATTCCAAATGTGTGTTTTGAATTACTGGCAGAAAAGTGTTGGTAATTTTTTCCAGTGTGACTTAACTGTCATTATAATTAAGTAATTGTCTCCCCCAAAATGTTTATTTAAGCAATAAATTTCTGCATATTTGAAAACCTAATAAAAAGTTTTATTAAAGCTGTTCACTCAAAAATGGACAATTGTGCCCTGCTGAGCAGTAGTTTAACACCAAATCAATGATTTTGCTATTATGTAGACAAGAAAGTGACCTATCATTGACATTAGTAATATTTCCACCAAGTTGAATGTGATGAGGGAACTGTTTGCTGTTACCCTGGAAACTATTCAAAAGGTTTAGGGCTGCTGAAAAACAGAAGACTCTGGGGTGACCCCCGGGATTCCGTTGTCTTTCAGACCACCTAGGATCCACATTTTGGGAATGTATTCTGTATGTCTGAACATGCTTTATTGCCATTTTAGACTGATTGTAGCTAATTTTAAGTTTACGATGCCACCTCTCTTTTTCCCTGTATTTCGAAACTTTCTGGAAGACTTTCTGAAATCATTCAAGTTTATTCTCATTTTTTTTATATCTCAGGACTAGTCACTCAATCTTTAACCACTTTTGATCAAGAGATTACTGTACCCTTCTGACACAACTTAAGATCATAAAAAAAGTTGTTACAATTCAATGACTTTTTCTTATATTATAATTCATGCCCTGGCTGAATGATTCTAACTTTTTCTTTTTCTTTTTTGAAACGTATCTTAGGTTTTTCTGGTTCTCAATCAATCTACATGAGCACTCATTCCTTATTTATTCTGGTTCCTACTACATCTTTTATCAGTGTCTCTTTTTGCATTAATTGATCAGTATCTCTTTTTTTTTTATATGCAAAAAAAAATAGAGTGTGCTTGTAAATGTTTAAGTATTAGCCAGCTATGTAATTTCCTAACACCATCTAATATGCTTATTATTAAATCCAACTCATTTTCTATGCCTTTTATTTGCCCTACACACTATTAAGGACAGAAGAGCAATGGAGTCAATCTACAACCACAGAACCAGAATCCCTTACTCCCACAGAGAGATTGCCTGTGGGCTTTAGGTATCAGTTTACTTGTCTCTAGAGCTCCAGTTCAAAGGCACCAATAGCCCCATGGTTAGAGTCTGAATCTCTGTTCTATACGACATGTTGACGAATGCATTGCTTCTGCCTTAGTTATGTCCGAGCACGTTAAGTGTCAACTAGCAGTACGGCACAGGAACACTACATGTGATCTGCTCACCTGAGTTGTGCTGCTTTCAGAAGAGAAGGCACTGGTTTAAATCTGCATGACAAACCTGCCTGAGCTAGAATTTGATGAGAACCCTCGGGTTAACTTTGAGAGCGCTCTAAGCTATTTTCATTCCAGGCCAATTTTACATTTACACACTCCCTGTCACTGAAACCCCAAGGTCCTTTGCCAATGAGAAGCAGATATTTACTCACTACAGTTAATGTATCTCCTCAGTGCTTTCTAGCCTTTGAACACAGTTTTTAGGCAACAAGGAAGATAATACATGTGTATAAATGGCCATTTGTGTTCCTAAAATAGCAAGGGGCTATAACCCAAAGCCTAGAATTCTTTTTTGGTTTTTTGTTGTTGTTTGTTTTGTTTTGTTTGGAAACAGAGTCTTGCTTTGTGGCCTAGACTGGAGTGCAATGGTGCAACCTAGGCTCACTGCAAACTCGGCCTGCCCGGTTCAAGTGATTCTCCTCCCTCAGCCTCCGGGGAACCTGGGGTTACAGGCACCAGTCACCACGCCTGGCTAGTTTTTGTATTTTTAGTAGGGATGGGGTTTCACCCTGTTGGCCAAGTTGGTCTTGAACTCCTGACCTCAGGTGATCCACTGTCTTGGCCTCCCAAAGTGTTGGGATTACAGGTGTGAGCCACCATGCCCGGCCCTAGAATTCTTTTTCTTAAAGACAATTACAGTGGTAGCTCCGTTTAAAATCTCACTATAAATCTATTTCATTTATTACTGTGCTATTTTAATATATCGTTATTCCACTTAAAAGAAAAATGTATCAGAGAAATCAGCAAGGGGGCAATAACAAATGTGGATTAGGGTACACAACCCACTTTGGGACCATATTCAATGAAGAATAAGATGAGGGCAAGAGAATGTGATTTCCTTTATTATCATTATTATTATTGTTATACTTTAATTTCTGGGATACGTGTGCAGAATGTGTAGGTTTGTTACATGGGTATACATGTGCTGGGGTGGTTTGCTGTGCCCATCAACCCGTCATCTCCATTAGGTATTCCTCCTAATGCTGTCCCTCCCCTAGCCCCCCAGCCTCCGACAGGCCCTGGTGTGTGATGCTTCCTCCCTGTGTCCATGTGTTCTCATTGTTCAGCTCCCACCTGTGAGTGAGAACATGCGGTGTTAGGTTTTCTGTTCCTGTGTTAGTTTGCTGAGAATGATGGTTTCCAATCCTGATGAAACTGGATTTCTTAAGATCAATAGTAATTACGGAGTGTGCAGTCCATGAGTGAGTTAGGATGTTTTCTGTTACATGTGAGAGAAAGCCCAACTCAATCTTCCTTAAGCATAAAAAGATACCTTATTGGCATGTATGAGTAACAGTTCAGGAGTAGATCCTCACGAGTGGCTTATTTAAGGCCTCAGAGGTCATAACCAGAGTCTAATTTATTTCATCTTATATGTATTGATTAATCTTCATCTATGTAAGCTCTATACTTCAGCTCCAGTTCCTACTCAGAAAGAGGGTGACACTTCCTGGTGGACATAACTGAAACCCCAGAATAGGGTCACGGAAGCCCTGAGTTAGCCTAATGTGTGAAAGAACCCACCTCAGAACCAATTGTGATGCTCAAAGACGTGGAAAGTGCTGACTTTGAAACTCCATCACTGAAGCAGTGAAAAGGAGGCCTGGCATGACTGGCCCCATTTTGCTCCTAAGCCAGCCTTTAGGTTAACTGCTTTTGCTTATCTCTGCGTGTTGGCCAAGCTGATTATGGGAGGAAATTAGTTTATAGTTTCACTTTAAAGAAAAGTTTGTAATAATCCCTCCCCAAAACCACGGAGGAAACAAAAAGGGTGTACACATAAGTAAGAACGTTATGTTAAAGATTATAAGAGCATTGTGACGTGACCAAGGACAAAGAATTTCATAATCCACTCCGCTGAACTCTCATTGCTGTCCAGATATATGTGGTCATTGGTTGCCTCGTGATTTCAACTCCTTCCCTCTTTCCCCTTCTCCTAACTTAAAGGGAGCTTAAAATTCTATTAGGATGGTTCTTTAGGACGCTAATCTGCCATCTTCTCAGTTTGCTTGTTCTCCAAAATAAAGTCAGCTTCCTTGCTGCAACACTTGTCTCTTGACTTATTTGCTGTTGCGTGGCAAGCAGTACAAGCTTTGAACTCAGCTACATGTCTCCAAGTCTATGAAAATGATGTCCTCTTAGAGTCCTTCTGTTCACACCTGTCTCCGTCTCCTGGGCCTGAGGATGTAGTCAGCTTGACCTAAGCAGAGGAGATGGTGTGTTCTCTCAAGCCGTATGTGAATTTCCTGTTGCCATAAGAAGGTTGATGCTGGGGCTAACAAAACATCGAAGTCTATTATAGATAATATTTCATTAAATCTATGGATACTTCTAGTTTTGTTAGCTTCCAGCCAATTGTCAATGCCACTTCATGAAAATTAAGACAGGAGCATATTTTTTGGAGCACTTAATATAGACTAGATCTTACGTTAAATTATTTAGACTAGGCAGATATTTATCATGGCAGTTGTGTGAGTAATTATAATTGTGTCTTCTTAGAGCTGAGGAAACATATACCAAAAAATTTTAAGTAATATTGACAAGCCCACATAGCTAGTGAGAGGAGAAACAGGAGCTTAGAAACAAGCTTGTCTGACTCCAGAGCCTGCAGCTTTGCTTATAAAGACAGAATAGAGAATGCTGTTTGAAAACATAGGTTCAAATGTACGTTTCACCACTTAGTAGCTATACTTCTTTGAATTCTCCACCTAGATTTGGGATATTTTCTTCTATAGCTAATGCCTAAACACTTAAAAGTATTGTTCCTTTAAGGACAGGCACCTTCAGAGCCTGTCAGAAGTTGCGATCAAACTTCTTCCTTAGTCCTGCAATTTCTATTAGCCTCTTTTTCTATGTCAGTTACTCTAGAGTTTACTTAAGTTAATCAACCTTCACTTCAAAACTTCTTCCCTGGAATCTTTTCCCTTTTCCTTTCATGCAGCTGAGCTCAGAGTCTATGCAGTCTTCTAAGCAGGGGTATCTTTATTTATTTATTTGTTTGTTTGTTCATTTTATTTTATTTTTTTGAGAGTCTTGCTCTGTTGCCCAGGCTGGAGTGCAGTGGTGTGATCTCAGCTCACTGCAACCTCCACCTCCCAGGTTCAAGTGATTCTCCCACTTCAGCCTCCCAGATAGCTGGGATTACAGGTGCCCACCACCATGCATGGCTAATTTTTGTATTTTTAGTAGAGATAGTCTTTCACCATGCTGGACAGGCTGGCCTCTTGACCTCCTGACTTCAGGTAATTTGCCCGCGTCGGCCTCCCAAAGTGCTGAGGTTACAGGCGTGAGCCACCACGTCTGGCCAAAGCAGGGGTGTCTTTAATGCTGCATCTTCAGTGCCTTCCACAGAGCCTGGCATGCAATAGAAGTGTGTGCTAACTCCTCCACTTATCCCTGGGGCAGGCCCAACTCCTGCAGCTTTAGTAGTAGAGTCAAGGAGATCCCAGAAAATCTGTCTTCTCTGTACCCAGCCTTTTAAGGCATCATGAGCAAGACTCTGCCTTTTCTTAGTTTTTCCAGGTGGTGAAGATGTGGAAGAGGAGAAACCACATAAAAATGCAATCACATGAATAAATGTTGCCTACAATGGCTGAATTCGACTGAAGAACTTACACACTAAATCAGGATGCACAGGCTCATGTTTATGCCTTTGTCCCAGGCACCAACTTCTTTTGAACTTCTTTGCTGACCCTGCCTGAAGGTGGAGTTAACTAAATGTTGTGTAGATCTGTCTCATATCACTATTTAGCCCATTTGCAGGTAGGTATGATATTGTTAAAGTGGTGAAAATGCCCCACATTTGATTCAGTTGGATATTCTGCTCCAGCAGATCAGGTTCTAACTGGAATCTTGGTTCACTTCACTTTTGTGGGCTAAGATATTCTATTTGTACTTGATTGAGCATTGTATTAATGATCCTTGATAATGCAGCTCGTCAAATGTAATAGATTTCTTTTGTAATTGACTGGCCATGTCCACTCAAGAGATATATGCTTGTTGCCTGATTGAGTGTCTAAGTAAAGAATTAAATGAATAAATGAAAGAGTAACCTAAGAAATAGACGACACTGGAGCAATGAACTGAGACTTCATTTATTAGGAAGTAATTATTGATACTTTTGTGTACAATCTTAAACTATAACTAATATACTCAAAATGCAATAATAGACAAGATAGAATTGGTCCCTTCTTTCATACTCGTGGTTGAAATATATTGTGTTGCTGATGCTCCATAGCTTTTTTACACGTGTTGTTTTCATTTGTTTCAACTAACGGTAAGGAATGTGGATATTTGAATTGGCCAGTGCAAAATGCAGTGACTTGGAAAGAGGGAATCACCCTTAGTGAATCATAAACAATATTTGAAGGTCCTTCAGTGGTTTATTAACTTCAAATAATATAACTAGATGGGTCTTGGTTTTACAAGTAACCAGGAAGTAATGCAAAAATCTTAGCGGGGGTGGTATCAAAAATATAAAGTTTATGTATAAAAAGCCTTTGAACTCATGAATTTGACATAGACCTTAACTGAAAATGCAGTTATTTCTTGTCAGTTTAAAAATAAATAAATAATTTGTTAAATTGAAAGCAAGGGATCCCTAATCAACTTAGCTCACAGGTAATTTAAAATAAACATAATGCTTATTAACAGTTCCAATATTTGACTTTTTGCTCAACCTAAATTTAGCAATGTGATGCACTGAGATATATCACAATAAAGAACAGTTGCTTTAGTTTTGTGTTATTTTGTTTTAATTTATTCCACACACGAGTTTCTGCATGAGCCTGAATCTTTATAATGTGAAAGCTGTTTGGATTCAGGTAGGAAATACGTTTGAACTGATACATACCAAGTTTCCAAAAGTTCACCTTTTTATCTTACTGCTTAGCTGTTGAATAGCACAACTTTTGCTTAGTCAAGCCTTCTTTCATTTTCTTAAAGATGAAAATATAATTCTTGAGTTACTTCTGAAGAACAAGTTGGGGAAATGCAAATAAGAACATTACTCTTCTAGAGTACAAAAAGATTACCAAATTTAGGTTTTCTGGTCAGTAAAATTATATTTTCCTAACTTGTTTACTAATTAGAGTCATTTAATTAGATTATCATTTCTTCTTTTTCCCTTGCCATCTTTTTAAATGATGATTTTCCAGAACTGCTGTATTTAACTGTGCAGTGACATTACATTCACGCAGCTGACAATTATTCAGAAGTAAGTTTCCTCTGTAACTCTCCCATTCTTCATATTCTTTGTTTCTAATTTATATTTGAGTCTGAAAATTGATAAAGTTACTAGTTTAGAAATAATTAACTGTGACTTTTTATTTTCAGAAACATAAATGAGGGTGCACTTCTCCACAGAACCTTTTTCACATTCTTTTAACAACCAAATCATTCCCAATTTTCTGGTGTGTAAATTCAATGTGATCAGCACAAATAAACAAACTGACAAGATTTGGGCAGTTGGAACCCATTGTTTTACAACGTCTTTGTTTAAAATCTTTCATAATTCATCCACAGCAATGGCCTTCCTAGTAATTAGTTACCTTTAATGTCTTCATTTTCGTTTAAATGTTCAATGATCAGGATAATTAGAATTAATTTCTCATTGTCATTTTATGGTAATGAAGCTTCTGCCACTTATCACAAGCATCCTGCAGGCACAGTGTTAGCAGACAAATATGTGACTCCTCACACTTCACACACTGGTTTATGGTCCCTGGTTAAAGTGATAACAGTAGGACCTGGCCTGATTCCAGTTTAAATATATGCCATATTCGATGAAAGACTGTGGGTAGTCAAGCCGATATTCTTGCCCCTTGTGGAAGGCATTCTGTGTGCAACTCAGTTCTCCTTAAGCAACACAAGAGAATTTTCATCTCCATTAGTCTGGGTGTTTTACAGAGTGGGATTAGTTCTACGGTTAGAACAAAAGGAAGTATCTTTGTGAATGAAGATGGAAAGCAATGTCAATTCAAACCTTTATAAAAACTTCAGATAGAATTCAGGAAAGCAAAGGTCGAGAAACTTAGTACCAGAAAATCTATGAAGAAGAAAGTAAGGCAGTGATTTCTCAAACTAGAAGAGCCTTCTTGCATTATCTGGTCTAGGATTTTCCAGTCACCAAAAAAAAAAAAAAAAATGTAATTGTGTATTATCCTCCCCATTCATTCCCTGCCATATCTCTGCCTCAGCAACTGCAGCAGAGTTCATCCTATCATTTGCATCTTCTCCCTTATTCCTGGGAAACATTTAGATAGGGTAAAGGATTTGATTGAGCAGAAACGTGGGGTGAGAAATAGGGAGCATATCTAGGTTTGTCAAAGAAGGTATTTAAGGCTGCCCTGTGAAATCATACCAGTTTCAAAATTAGAAACTTGATATTTTTTACAGCTGAGTTTTCTTCACCACATTTTAAACTTTTTCTTTATTCTACATTTTCTCAAGAAGAGATATGATATTAGCAAGTTCTATATTAGTTGAAATTATCATTAATTAATTATTTGCTGTTTTACGTGACGAGAAATACTTGCTTTCAATAACCCCAACCTCATTTTCTTATGAGTTTGGGTAAGCTAAAAAGAAGGTCAAACTTAGTAACTTAAAGAAAAACCACATTTTATTTTGCTTATAATTGTTGAGAAAGGAAATTGGAAAGGGCTTGGCAGGGCAGAATCGGAAGTTTTCCTTTGTGTCTGGCAGATGTTGGCTAGTGTTGCAGTTATGTGGAGTCTATTTAAACTGGACTTCCTATGGCTTCTTCATGTGGCTGGTGGTGAATGTTGGCTGTTGGCTGGGAACTCAGCAGGGGATGACAAGTGGATCATCTCCATGTGTCTTTGTAGCATGGCAGTCTCAGGCTTTTAGAATTTCTTCCAGTGGCTGGTATATACTTGAAAGAATGTCCCAAGAGAGTCTAAGGCAGAAATGTGTGGCTTATTTATAACTAGTTTTGGAAGTTACAATGAGACATTTCTGCTCCAGTTTACTGATCACAAGAGAGTTACTAAGATTGATTGAGTCTCTATCCATGTGAGGGAGGTGAATCAAAGAACTTCTGGTCAGATTTTAGACCTGTCATAGAGTGTAGAAAAGCTAAGAGGCTTCGTATTCAAGGGAAGAAATACTTTAAAGTTCTCCAGGGATGAGGCTATTAGTGATGATTCAGGGCAAGACCAGTGAAATAAGAGAGGCTGGGACATGCATTGAAGAAGCTCAGTGAGAAAGTTCTCTGGTAATGGGCTGCGACGTGCTGGAGTTAGTCCACAATGGTTTGCAAGAGCCAGTTACTCACTTGTTTACTCAGTTCTAGCTCTGAGTTCAGTGATGTCATTGATAGTTTGGATATGACTACAGTGGAATATTTATACCACATTAATTAGCAGACACTACAAATAAGGGTGTTTTTCTCCCCAGGAGACCCAGTTGCTGAATAGTTACCAATTGGTAATGGGGCAACTTAGAAACTACTTTCTGGAGAACTGTACTTCTCATAGCAATTCTACATTGTGAACTTTAGGGTTAAAAACACTCTGCTTTTGTAAGCTTTTCAGTAAAATTTGCAAAGTCCCCTATTGCTTTTGGATAAGTGACATTTTTGGGGATAATCTAATGTGATTCTGAATTTGAGTCAACACTGGCTGTTTCAGAACAGCACATGTTGAAGCAGGAGCCTGATGCAGAATACGTCATTAGAGGGAAAGTGCTGGTAATTAGCAGAAATTACAGGAAGCTCTGGACTTCAAAGACTTTAAAATTGAGTGTGTGAACCAAGCACATTTGAGTTTCCAGGGAAGGAGTGAAGCTCCAGTTGATACTTTGGTTACACAACTGCATGAGAATTTATCATTTACGGCATACTTTTATGTAGCTCATAATGTTTTAAGTGGGTTATAGATCGAATGTACATATTTAAATATTTTGTATGACATTGGACAAGTCACTTAAATTTTCTGATACTCAGATTCTTCATCTCTAAGAATTAGCTGAAAGTATCTTTATAGAGAGTTGTTTCAATGGGTGCTATAAGATTAAAAAGAAAAATAAGAGATCAGCATTGGCCATGAGTTTAGTAAATATTTCCCAGGGGTGGAACACCACTTCCAAATTTTTGTAAGTTGGTGTTGATGGGAAATAAGCAATGATTAAGCAAAGGAAAATCAGGAGAAATATTGTTCACAAAGGGCAATGCTGTATAAGTACAAAAAAAGGGGGAAGCCACAGTTTTTGGGTTTCACAAGGAAGTAGAGGGTTGGCTTTCATTTATGCCCCACTCCTGCCTCAGTTTCATTGCTTCTTGCCTGCAAGGCATTCTCACTCTGACAGAAGGCAAGCAAACTCAGAGGGGCCCCAAGGTGGTCTGGCAGAGGAGGTAAAATATATAGTTTTGCAATTGGAAAATAATATTAAAGTTCTTATCAGAGTGAGAATGTGAGTAGAAAGCGGAGATTTTAATAATATGACACAAGGAAGTCAATTTTAAATATTTTGCAATATTAACAAAAATTTTTGGAACTTAATAGAATATATTTAACTTAATAAAAATATATATTTTATTTTATGTGTGAATAACACAAACAAATATTTGAATGAGTTCAGAGTTGATATTTTAAAATAATAAATGTTTCGTTCTAGTTCATTTAATTGTGGGTCTTGACTGGCAATTTTGGAGAGGACTCAGGAAATAAAAAAGGAGAGTAAGGAAAGCCTCAAGTTTAGATACCACCTAAGTCGTCTTTAATAGCTGTTGGTAGAAATATGGGTGGTGAAGACCTTTCTGATGTATTCCCAGATCCTATTGGGGAGAATGGGATTGGAAAATGGAGAAAAGTCTATCTTTGTTATGCAGTGTCTTATAACTTGGCTGAATTGTGTTCCTGTCCTGATGTTTTGGGAAAGGTAGAACTTGTGAGTGATGAAATTGTGTATTTGGCTGAAGCACTTTCTAAACAACATTTTGAAAGAGTAGCTTCATTCCTCTTTGCTGCTCCTAGTAAACTGTGAGAAGAGAAAAATTATTTGAAGATGGAATTGTTAATCAAAAGGAAACCAAAACTTAAATATTTGGAAAATTCTTTGTCTATCCATATTGTAAAGAATGAAGAAGTATCTTTGTAAGAGATGTCCAAGGCTGTGACCAAATGACAATCTGATATAATTACTCAGTCATTTAACAGAATCTAGAACCTGTTGTCCCAGACCGTGGAAGAATCATCCTAAAAGCAATTCAAAAATTATCAGGGCTGCCACTCCTATCAAAATGCAAAAACCTGGGGAGCAGGGTGGTTTCCAATTTAAAGGAGGGACCACCACTACCCCGTGCTGCTTCACATTGTGGGTCTATCTCCCTTACCCTGTTACCATGCACCTTGGTAGCCCCAAATTCAGTTCTGATGAACTCTGGCAGAGAATTGCTAGAGGGGCAAAGCCACCGCAGTGAACTTCTATTAGACCAATGCCCAGCAGAGTCACAAGAGTAGGGCTGCCCTGAGACCTCAGACTGGGAGAGCCACTGGCATAAAATTCTTGGTTGGGAGATCCACAGGCGCACATCTCCAATCCATGAGAGCTGCAGTGTAAGTTGTATCTGGCAAAGCCATGTAGCCAGGGGTTCCCAGAGCTTTGGGGGTCCAAACTCTGGGGGCCAAAGCTAAGGGAGTACCACCCAGGGTGCTCAGAAGGGACTTCTCCCCAAAGTAGTTTGGAAGGGCAGAACATCAAACCAAAGAAGATTGTTACTGAGACTTAAAATATAATGTTTTCTCTGTTGAGTTGTGGACTTAGAGCCTCTTGCCTCGTTCCTTTTCCTGTTTCTGTTTTGGAATGGGGATGCATGTTCTGTGCCTGTCCCATCGTTGTATTTTGGAAGCACATAACTTGTTTGATTTCATAGGCTCACAGCTGGGGAAAAATTTTCCTCAAAATGAATCATACTTTGAGTCTCATTCATACCTAACTTAGATGATATTTAGATGAGATTTTGGACTTTGAACTGTTGAGTTGATGTTTGACCAAGTTAAGATGTTTGGGGCTACTGGGATGGAATGAATGTCCTTGCTTATGAGAAGAACATGAATTTTGAGGGCTGGGGCAGAATGCTACGGTCTGAATGTTCGTGTCCCCTCAAAATATGTATAAAAATTTGATTTTCCAACGTGACAGCATTAAGTGGTGGGGCTTTTAGAAGGTGATTATGGTGGAGCCCTCATGAATGGGATTAGTGCACTTACAAAAGAAGCCCAAGGGAAACCTCTTTCTCCTTCCAACATGGGAAGACACAGGTGAAATATGACATGTGTCTTCTATGAACCTAGGAGAGGATCCACACCAGACTCCAAATTTCCTTGTGGCTTGATCTCAAACCTCTTAGCCTCCAGAACTACGAGATATACATTTCTGTTGTTTACAAAGCTGTGCAATTTATGATATTTGATTACAGCAGCCAGAAGAGTCTAAGACATAGTCCTACAATGAAGTTAGAGAATTTTTAAAATGTCTGTTTACTGTTACAAATGGCAAACAAAAAGTCATTATGCTTACACACACAATAAATGTGTATAAGTTCAAAACAACAATTTTTTTAATATGAAAGTCCCAGTTAGTTTTAAAAGGAAATGAACAACTGAGAGGAATAAAACTTTTGTTCTTGTTTTGACAGTGATGGAGAAGGGTTTTCAAAAATAATGAGTTGACTTCAGGTTGGAATTAAAGAATTACCTACCATAAAACTGTCTTTTGGATATCCTAAAAACTCATCTGTTTTGAGATATACAACATGTAAAGACCAATGACTTTATTTTCCTGCACAGAGAAAGGAGACCTAAGAAGGATTATTTTAGGTTTGGATTCAGAAATGGCCATTGTGTAAAGTATGTGAGAGCAGATTTGAATAATTGCCATAGTGCAGAAATAATTGCTTTTAGTACCTGATTTTTTAAAGTTATTATTTCATCCATAATATATATTTTTCTTGTATCTTTAAAAATTTTACATGATAAAATGAAAATTGAACTAACTTAGACAAAGGTTATTTTCAAATTATGAAAGTATGTATATTTCAAAATGTTTATTGAATACTTATGCACAATGGTCAAAACACTTATATTTTTATATAATACACTATGATTTTTAGCATTCTGAGCAAATATGTGAAACCTTTTAGATATTTGCCTTATTGTTAACAAAGAAGTTAGTGAAATGTATTACATATATACAGTTCTTTTATATTAGCTTGAGTTTTTTAAAATCAGCCTTTACCAGGTGTATTAGTCCATTCTCACTCTACCAATAAAGGCTTACCTGAGACTGGGTAATTTATAAAGGAAAGAGGTTTAATTGGCTCACAGTTCAGCATAGCTGGGGAGGCCTCAGGAAACTTACCTCATGGTGGAAGGGGAAACAAACACGTCTTTCTTCACAAGGCAGCAGGAAGGAGAAGTGCTGAGCAAAGAGGGGAAAGCACCTTATAAAACCATCAGATCTTCTGAGAGCTCATTTGTTATCATGAAAATAGCAGCATGAGGGTAACCACCCCCATGATTCAATTACTTCCCACCGGGTCTCTTCCACAACACATGGGGATAATAGGAATTACCCTCAAGATGAGATGTGGGTGTGGACACAGTCAAACTATATCATTTTATCCCTGCCCTCTTTAAGTCTCATGTCCTCACATTTCAAAACACAATCATGCCCTTCCATTAGTCCCCTAAAGTCTTAACTAATTCCAGCATTAACTACAAAGTCCAAGTCCAGAGTCTCATCTGAGACAACGCAATACCCTTTCACTATGAGCCTGTAAAATCAAAAGCAAGTTAGTTACTAGATACAATGAGGGTACAGGCAATGGTTAAATACAGCCATATCAATTGGGAGAAATTGGGAGAAATTGGCAAAAACAAAGAGGCCACAGGCCCCATGGAAGTCCAAAATCCAGTAGGGCAGTTATTAAACCTTAAAGTTCCAAAATGATCTTAGACTCCATGTTTCACATCCAGGGCATACTGACACAAGACGTGGGCTCCCACAGCCTTTGGCAGCTCCACCCCTGTGGCTTTGCAGGTACAGTTCCCCTCCTAGCTGCTTTCATAGGCTGGCATTGAGTTCCTGCAGCCTTTCCAGGTGCACGGTGCAAGCTGTTTGGTGGATCTACCATTCTGGGGTCTGAAGGAGGGTGGCCCTCTTCTCAAAGCTCCACTAGGCAGTGCCCCAGTAGGGACTCTGTGTGGGGGCTCTGACCCCACATTTCCTTTCCAAACTGCCCTAGCAGAGTTCTTCATGAGGGCTCCACCCCTGCAGCAAACTTTTCCCTGGACATCCCAACATTTCCATACATCCTCTGAAATCTATGCAAAGGTTCCCAAACCTCCAATCTGGTCTTCTGTGCATCCACTGGCCCAACACCACGTGGAAGCTGCCAAGCCTTGGGGCTTGCACTGTCTGAAGCAATGGCCCAAGCTGTACCTTGGCTCCTTTTAGTGACAGCTGACATTGAGCCAGTTGGGACTCAGGGCACCATGTCTTGAGGCTGCACAGAGCATGGGGACACTGGTTCTGGTCCAATAAAGCATTTTTTCCTTTTGGTTCTTCAGGCTTGTGATGGGAGGGGCTGCCATGAAGGTCTCTGACATGTCCTGGAGACATTTTCCCCATTTTTTTGGTGATTCACAGTTGGCTTCTTGTTACGTATGCAAATTTCTGCAGTGTGCTTGAATTCCTCACCAGAAAATGGGTTTTTCTTTTTTATTGCATCTTCAGGCTGCAATTTTTTAAACTTTTATGCTCTAGTTACTCTTGAATGCCTTGTTGCTTAGAAATTTATTCTGCCAAATACCCTAAATCATCTCTCTCAGGTTCAAAGTTCCACATATCTCTAGGGCAAGGGGAAAAAGCTGCCAGTCTCCTTGCTAAAGCATAGCAAGAGTCACCTTTGCTCCAGTTCCCAAAAAGTTCCTCATCTTCAAATGTTCCATGCACATACAGGTGCTCAGTAAATGTCAATGTTAGGCAAATAAATGAACGGATAAATCATGGACCAACTTAGCTGTCCAGTGAGTTTATGGTTACTTATCTTTGAGAAGCATCTTTTGCCTTTCTCCATATTGAGATTGTTTAATTGAGCTACATAACTTTGGTGTATATTACTATATGTGTTTAAATTTTGTGTATATTTTGTCTACATTTATAGCAAATTTTATTGAGAATTTTTTTTTCTCAAAACAGCATCCCTTTAATCTAGAACAAAACAGTTTTTATAGCTCTCTTTTGAAATAAATACTAAAGAATAAATTGGTCAGGTTCTTTCTCCAATCATGAAGTACCTGCAAACTGCTTCCCATAAATGGCGGAAAAGGTTAAGAGACATTACCAGGATAGCTGCCCCAAATTGTTGCTGGTATCATTAAAATAGTCAACAAAAATGTAGAGCCTACAGCCTTGTAAAAATAGAAACATTTAAATCCATACTTCAGTCATTTCCTTTCCCTGATTTATGTTTTCTTGGTGTTTGCAGGCACAGTCAACAGCAGTGGAAAAGATGGCTCATATGTGGCTCAGGCTGACTCCACAATCAGAGTAATTATGTGGAAATCAATCAGAATTTTCTTCTTAGAAGACATTTGTTCTGACATAATGACTGACATTCCAGCTAATTTTTATTCATAGGCTTCTCCTTTCACAGTGATCTCTATTTCTCTAAATGTTATTCTGTGTCATTCTTGCTTGCCTGCACATTCTGAAAAAAAAGGAAAATAATTCCATACATTTTATTTTGATACTTAATGTTGTTTGCTAACATATTCAGAACACAATGAAACTTTATTTATTAGAGTACTTATAATATATATTAGGAAAATATCAGTTAGGTACCACCAGTTATTTTAGACAGGTATCTCTTGGGGAAAATGTGGTGAAAATAGAGAGGCAATGATTGAATTAATATGTGAAAGAGTCGGCCATCATTATGCTAAAATTATTTTGCAGTTCAGGGGACATTTTAAACTTTTTTTTTTAAGAATTCAACTTTAATTTAATTTCTTGTAGTTGAAAGAATTCTAAGATGCCACCAATGTCCCAGGCCTTGTCAAAAACATCCTCTCGAGTGTGTGTGAGTGAGACCCGAAAATTGCCCCTTGCTGCCAGAACACGGCAAAGGTGATGGGATCTTTTATGTTTTGTGGCAAAAGTTAACCATATTTGCAGGAGTAATTATTCTTCCTAATCAGCTGACTTTAAGTTGAACAAAAGGGAGATTTTCCTGGGTGAGTCCTGATTTAAGCAAGAAAGGCTTTAAAAGAGGGCAGAGAATGTAAATGTGTGAGAAATTAGAAGCAGCGGAGCCTCTGTTCTGGTGATCTTCAGTAGCAGGTCACTGTGAATTCTACAGCTCGACCATCTTATCACTGGACTGTTGGCCCTTTCTACAGCTCGATCACCTTGATCACTGGAATATGGGCCGTTGGAGCCACCGGCCATCATATTAGCAATCTATGTTGAGGCCACTGTGTTGTGAGGAAGCCCAAACTAGTCCAGAGACCCTGACACTAGTTTAAAGGATAGAGATGCCCCATTAACTCTCCCCAGCTCTACTATCACCCTCTGCTCCTCTGCCTACTCAGTCTTAGTCACCACTTAAATGCAATCACAAGGAAAGACTCTGAACTGGAAACACCAAGCCAAGCTCTTTCCTAGTTCTGGTGCCCTATAAACCCTGAAAGTTAATGCAATTATTATTATTTTTAAACCACCGAGTTTTCAGGGTGATCAGTCATGCAAGCCTGAAAAGGACTATTCTTTCTGGCACTGAAAATTACGATGAGTGATTAACAAGATAAGAATGTAGTTTGTGCTGTCTGCCATGGATTTGTGTTGTAGCTTTAGTGATTGCTTGAAGCACCCTTACTAATTGCCAGCCTATTGCTGATACCTAGCTAAATTAGCATATGTTAGCTTTGATACCACTATAGGCATTTAGAGGATAGCTGATAAGTTCTATATAAATATAATTACTTTCCTATCTTTAGCTTATCCTAAAGTAGCAGCTATTATATTCTCTTCTTGATTAGCTTTATACATAACCAGAGAAAGTAAAATATCACAGAGTATATTTGAAGACATAAAAATCTTTGAACAAAGTTCAAGTAATGAATCAGGATGCTATTACATCCTCCACCTGACAGTAAATATATTTTATATTCCTAAATTTTAATCTTTTAACAAAAGTAAACTATATACTGGAGTATTTCAATTTCTAGGGAAAGGAAATTATTATTTACTGCCTTTGAGGCTATAATCTATTTAGCTATTTTTATATTGATCAATTTATAATAAAGGTCAGAGAAAATACAACCACATATATGTTGTTTATATAATTTTAACTTTCGTAATTAAAATACTGGGTATACTGCAAGATGTCAATATTTATAAAACCCTATATTTGAAAAAATGTATTTTATATACTCCTAATCCATTGCCTTGTGTGTCATTGAAGGAACTGAAGTTCACGATAATGACTAAACAAATGCCTCAAAGATGGTCTGTGGCAGAACCAAAAATGCCCATATTACCTTTCTCTTTCCACATTGTGGTGATCTGCCTAATTTGACTTTCTGCTTAGATGTCTAGACTCTACCCCTCATTCGTTCTGCTAGTGTATTGTTGAACCCTTTCTATTAACCTACCCTTGATTTTTCTGTTGCACAATCTGTAGCCTGAATGTTGAGTCCCAAATGCATGACCTACCTGGCTGAGTAATCTAACTAGATTAGTCCGAGTATATCACTTTAAGGCCAATGTAAAGTTATCTTGTATCTACCTCATAGTTTTGCAGAGGCAAGAAATAGAAGTTAAGGAAGAGAAGAAGCCCATCGTGAATCAGTTAGAATTTCGTTGGATGTAGAAAGTCTCTACAAGCAAAAACCCATTTGATTGAACAAGCAAGCTTATGCAGTTAAATATATCAAAGAACTTGTCACAAAAAGTGCAAAAGGAAAGTAAAATAAGGAGGGAGCATGAAGAAATCAGCTTATATGAAGGATTCAAAACAGGGATATAGGGAAATTCAAGCCAAAAAAAAAAAAAGGAATTCTTATAAATGCCCCAAGCGTGAATTCAATATTTGGTCGATATTCCAACAGATTTAGTAATGCTATTTGTAAAGTCAACAGGCTGCCCATTTTTGCCTCACACTCTGACTGCATGTAATCTGTCAAATACTCTGATGACTTCTGGAGATGCTGATGCAAAAAAGATATACAAACCTTACCTTGAAAAGATAGTTCACAGTTTAGCCATGGAGTTATGGGAAGCATCTTGTCTTCAATTTCAGCCCCTCCTCTGTCCCTCTCCCAGACACCCACTGTCCTCTTTCTCACCACATCCATCCCCTTTTTTGTCCTGGCTTTGGTGCACTATTTATAATTCTTTCTTCTCATACCTACCATAACTATGTTGGGTAGTAAGAACATCAGTATGGAGACCCCTTAACCCTAACTAACACCAGCTCCATCTGTTTGGTATTAATTTGTGTTTACTGAACTTGAGGCCTTGAGTACTACAAAAAGTAGAATACGCTACTGGTGAGCATTACTTTATTAATAATTAGGCTCCACTTGGATGTTTGCCATTCGTATGTAGCCGTTCTTTCCTTGGAGCCCGTGAACTTTCTATGGATGTCACAAAAAGAGTTTTAAGGATTTTGTTTAAATTAAAATTAACACACCAAGAAAATACTACGCCTCAAACAAAAAATAATCAGTTAATTTAGTTTTTTGAAATCTTTTACAAAACACGTGTGATAAACATTTAATAATCTTTATGCAAGGATATTTGGGATATTAAACTTGTCACAGATTTAATGATGCATTTTATTGTATAAAATTTTTCTTTTATCTTCAATGTGAATTCTCTAAGTAAAAACTGAAGAGTAAGATGTTATCATTAAACATTTCAGAAAATGCACACTGTCCTAGACTGCACGGTGTCAAAATGATCAGCCAGTAGAGGTTGTGGTGAACATGTAGTAAATTTTATCAACAAGTAATGTGAATATGTGAAATGTATTGATTTTCCAAAAGAAAGAAACTTTTACACTTCTTGGTAAAGATAAACTTTCATGGAAGAAAAAATAAAAACATAATTTTAGCAACCCAAACCATACTAAAGTTATAAACACTTGACCAAATGTTTGAGTACCCCAAAAATTATTCCTGTGTGGATTCTTCTTCTAGAATGATTGGTCCTCCTGGCCTTATTACTCTCCATTTCTGTCCCACTGAGGTTAGCCAGAGTTCACTTGCCTTGTCAGTTAAGTTTCTAAATCAGATGAATTATGTTTTCTATAATTGAGTTAACCACAGTTAATTGCTTAATAGACTCTGTCTACACTAACTGAAAAAAAAGAATTAATTGCTTGGAAAAAAATGTGTTATATATTTTAGTCACGTCTACACAGTCATCCAAGACAAAGTGACAAAGGCACTTTCAACAGTGGCCAGAGCCAATGGCGACAGCGGGGCCAGCGCTTAGCTCAGCCATGTGTTGAATCTACTACTTTGGGATGTGGATATAAAGAAAATGAGTTATAAATGGAACTTCTCCTTAGAGCTTAATTCATTATCATTATTATTATTATTTCTTTACATAAGAAAATAATTTTAGGAGAGCCTTGGCAAAAGTTTAGGTACAATTTAAGAAAATGCCATTTGTAAAAAAAAAAAAAAAAAGACTTTTTTTTAAAAATTACGTTTTTACTTTTAATGATTTAGGTTTAGGTTTTAAAAATGTATTTCCTAGCCAAGATCTAATACCAGGTATCTGGAATTTTTCTAAATTTTCTCTGAAAACATGAGATTCATGTACAGTTATTTAAAATTTGCTACAGCCATTTTTAATATATCTTTTATGTTTGAAGAGATGCCAGTAGCTTATTATAGTAAGCTATGATAGCAATGCCAATGAATGCTCAATTCCATTGCTTAAATATAAGTGAAATAATAAAGGAAAAGACCAGTATTGAATATAATGCCTCTTCCTGCTACACTCTAACAAATTCGCTACAATAAATGGAAAGTTGAAAATATAATAAAAACTTAGGTAATATATTTAAGTATAATTGATAATCAAGGCAGTATCAGAAAATCTTGAATTATTTGTACTCTAAAATGAATTTATGCTTTTCAGTGCTGGAAGCATTCTAGAAGCTGTTTCAATGGTGAAATCATTTTGTCAAACATTCTTTGAAGTCTATGACCTTAAATAGAGCATTTAAATGGAAACCATCATTCTTAGCAAACTATCACAAGAAAACCAAACACCGCATG
>NW_012101754.1:5070410-5103435 GCF_000951045.1 Mandrillus leucophaeus | reverse complement strand
TAAATGACGAGTTGATGGGTGCTGACGAGTTGATGGGTGCAGCACAGCAACATGACACAAGTATACATATGTAACAAACCTGCATGTTATGCACATGTACCCTAGAACTTAAAGTACAATAATAATAAAAAATTAAAAAAAAATTTAAAAATTTAAAAAAAAACCAATGGTTTAGAGAAGTCCAGAGAAACAAGTATATTGGCAATTGTAGATAATTTTTGAGGTATTTAACAAAACAGTGAAGTACAATAAGCATCCTATTCACAATTCCAATGTAAAAAAAGATGTGGTCATAGGCAGAATTATACTAAGAAAAACCTATGAAGAAAATAAATCTTGTTTGTTACCTCCAAGATCTCACCATCTTTTTCCCATGTCCCTACATCTATGCCCTACTGTTTCTGCTTCTTCATTAATCTTAAATTGACTTAAGTTGATATTGGTTATTTAAATATTTCTTATCTGTATCACAAGTTCAACAAGGAAAAAATCTTGATAATAAAAAAAAGGCAAAGGAAGCTTTTAAAAATTTACCCATGGATTGTAATTAGCCATGATCCCCATCCTGTTTCTTTAGAACTGTTAGATAACAGTTTTCTGCACTTGAAACTTTGAGTGTTTCTAAAAATATTTCCTTCTTTAAGCTTACCAAGTTTATAGATATCATCCAGATAGAGTGAACTGAAGCAAGAGTCCCTGGCTAGAAAGTGTGCCTGGCATGTTCTAAGAAAACAAAAAGGCCCCATAAGTGTTCCTAAAAGGGAATAAAATCAGAAAGTGGGGAGAGGGGATGCACAGCTCCTTGTCGATTATTAGAAGAACTTTGAGAAATGCAAAACCACTTGTGGTTCTGTGAATCCACTGCTGTTTTCAGGATACACTGCAGGGGGTAATGGCACAAAAGGGAAATCTCCTGGTTGATAGTTTGGTAATCTAGACAGACTATGGTGTTGGCTAGAATCAAGTTAATAGCAAGTCGAGTTATCAGAAATGTGGAAATTGGTTTTATATTGAGAAATAAGCCGATGGTGTTGCTGAGAATTGCATGTGTAGTGAGGGAGAACAAAGAGACTCAAGAGTGCACGTTTTTTAACCAAAGCAGCTACAAAGATGCCATTGCCGTTGTACCCTTCATTCTCTGATTCCTTTTCCCTTCTCTGCCTTCATTTTCTGATTGTCTTTCCCAAGACAGCTTTAGCTTGTCCACACCTAACCATGCTTCTGTCTAGGGCCTTGACACTTTGCAATTCCTTCCACCTGGAATGCAGTTGCCTAAGATATCCTCATCAATTCTCTCTCATGTTCTTCAAGTTTTTGTTTGAATGTCACCTTTTCAATACAACTTGCCTTGCCCGCCTATCTTAGATTGTATCCCCCAAAATATACTTCCTGTCTACCTTCTCTGATTTGTCTTACTCCGTAGCATTTATCCCAATCTGACAAACATATTTTGCTTATTTTATTTATTGCCTATTTTCCCAGTAAAATGGCAACTCAATAACAAGGATGTCTGCTTGTTTTGTTCCTACTCTCTCTCCAAAACCTGGAATAGTATTTGGCGTATAATAGCACAATAAGCATGGGTTAGATGCATGAATTAATGCAGGAAATTAGCCAAGCTATTTATTGTACTCTGGTCTCTGAGAAAATTTGCAAGCAAGAAGAAAGATTGTTCTGTGGAAAAATGTAGGAGACAAAGCAAAAAACTCCATCATGGTGTATCAGGATGAAAAGTTTTATACTTTAATTTAGTTTGTGGTAAAGTCTTCCTCATAAGGAGGATGAAAACAAAAGCCCTAGTAGTATCAGATCCCCAGAGAAAAGCAATTAGCTGAGCTCCTTAACATGACTCAGACTTTCTCTAATTTGGGGGAATGGTTGGCCCTAACTCTCACTGAGCCTGCATACTGAGGAGAACGTGTCAAAATCTAGCAGTCTAGAAGGATGAATGCAAAAGAACAGTAACACCAGTATTCCCTCTACCCAGCTGACATTTCTCTCCCATCCTTCATTTCCTTACCATAACCCTCTGTGCTAGCCCATTGCGCATGGATAATGTCCAAGACTGTGCAATGATGTGCAAGATCATGGTAATCGAATTGCAACCTCTGTCCTTTTTCTTCATGCTCCCCCAAATCCAGTGATTCTGAACTGCTACAGTTCCATAAACCAAACAACCCTTTTCCCCAATTTTACGATTAAATGCTTTTCCTTTTCTATTCTGTCTAGAATAGCCTTTCTTATCTCATTTCTTTGTAAATTTTAATTCATCCTTTAATAATGATTTATAGCAGTTCTTCGTTGGTGAAATTCCTGGTACATTTCCCACCATCCCTGAAAAATTAATTGCTCCCTTATTGATTTCCCATTGATTCTAATAGTTATGAAATATTTTATTACAATTACTAGTTCACATATCTGAATTCTGCTTGGGGCTGTGAAGAATCTGAAGGCAAGAAACATGTTCTACTTTCTTTGTATAAATTGGACTTATCACATAATAATGTCTCATTAGGTTGAATGAATGATTAATATTAACAAAGAAAATGGTCAAAATTAGGTAAGCTTGTTTTAAAAGTTGAAATTAAACACTAGCCGTAAGTTTTCTAGAAAACAGAGCACTTTCTGATGTGTTTGGAATCATATTAAGAAAGTCGTCTCTTTTGCTACTTTTGTTTACCAGAATGAAGGTTAACTGGAAAGATTTCCCAGAGAAAACAAGACCACAAATGTTTTGAAGTGGGGGAAAAATATTTTATTGAAATAGAAGTGGTACAGAAACAAGAAATATAACATGTGATACAGTGGATATAAGCGTATGTGAAATATATGGATGAACATCCATACAGGTTTCACAGGACTGAAAGGTGCAACTGGTACAGAGAGGCTGGTTGTTGAAGTATTTAAAACTCACAATCAAAGCTCTGATAGTAGGATGCAATGTCAGTGATTACTAATCGAGACAAATTTGCTTAAGATCATTGTATAATTACACCCAAATTCCAATTTGTGAATAGGTTTACTCATCGTGACCTAGCTGATAACGTGGAAAGATAAACGAGGCAGATACACAGAACATTTTGCAGACTATGGTGGCTGCGAGAATAGCTTTTCGCTTGATTCGGGCTTTAAGTGTTAGCCTGAACACTCAGAACACTACTTATTTTTGGAAAGGGATTAACGAAGACATTTATTTTAGAGACTACTTTGTTGTTGTTGACTTTTTCATTGTTGTTCTTCCCTCTCATCTGGGATATTTCCCTTGCCCTTCTGACAGCTTGTCAATGGGAAGGCGTCCGTTCCTGCTTTATTTATTGCATATCTGTCTGCTTAATATGAATCTATTACAGAGAATAAGGAAATCCATTTAGGGCCGACTAATGTAAAAATACTCTTTGATGAGCAGTATATTGCAATATAGCTCAGAATTTTCAAATTTAATATATTGGCTCTTCCAAATATGTTATTCATATTTGCTGAGGGTTGCTTTTATAAATTTCTGCTTTGGAGCATACAGCTCAGTGGAAAGATACATGTTTATCTGAATTAGCTGGCTCTAGTCCCAAATGAATATTTGTACAAATCTGTTTTTAGCATTGATATTAATTTATTAGACAATTATCATATGGCAAATGATGCAAAGTTTGGAACTTGTTTCACATTTTTTTTAATGGTTTGTACTCGCTCCCCTCCCCCATATACGAGATTTTAAGAGTCTATAGGGATATCTGAGTACATATTTATGCAGATTACTTTTTTATTTATGGAAGGGGATTGCTTTTTCCCCCAGGTGGTTATAAAACTGCTATTTCACTTTGACATGATACAAATTGGTGTAGAGAAAACAAATTATTCTAAAGTCTTTAGAAACCAAAATGATGCTGTTGGAGCATAGTAATAACGTAAATAAATCTAGAAGATGGAGATTTTTATTTTTCCAGAACTGGATGGGTTTGTCCTGGATCATGCCTCTGAATTTAGGTCTCTGATTTTTATCCAGGGGTGATTTTTGACTTGTGTAAAGCCGTGGAAACCAAGAGCCATCATAAACCAAGAATCGTTTTACAATCTTTGGAAATGTGTATTTACATAGACCATGAAATAAAAAATATTTTGTTCATGATAAGTTGTTTTTAATGCTGCTCTGAACAGCAGATCAAAAAAAAAATTTTTAGGAGCAAGTAAGTCGTTTTGTGTTTTACTTGCCTGCCTTATAGATATGGAATGTTGGACCACAAAAGAATACCTGAGTTTAGGACCATAGATTCTTTTAGTGAAATTTTATTGAAAATTAAAGTATATATAGAAAAGTGCACAAATCCAAAGCCCACGGTTCAATGGATTTTAAGTGAATATAGCCATGTAACTAGCATGCCAATAAAATAAGGCATTGATAGAGCATTACCCGACCCAGGCCTTCTCATGCCTCATCCCAAAGGTAATTGCTATCCTGCCCTTTAATTATTACATATTAGTTTGGCCTATTCTCTTGCAGACAACTCTTCAATGCATGTAAGTTCCATTTTAGAAGATCTTGCAAGTGGAATTTGCCTTCTGCCGCTAATCAGTCTTTAACCAGGAGATACCAAGATGGAATCAGAGGAAATCTAAGCATTTCAAGTGGTTTTGCCGTGATAGCATCCTTTGTGATTACTGAAAGAAACCTGGAAGTTGATAAAGTAATCCATGTTGAAAGTACAGATTGTGCTTTGATAGTGGCCAAGTTGTTCATGCCACAATGTTTCCCTGCACTATTTTTACCCAATAATGAGTTTAACGGTAAAAGTTTAAGTAATGCCATATTCCACTAACATACAACAATACAATGGAATTAGGTAACAAATTTTAAAGATCAGAGAAAAAGGAATTGTGATATTTAAGAATTACATGTGGTTAGAGATCTTTATATATCAACATATTGAAAGAAATTAATTCAGTCAGTTCAGGCATGACGTTTATTTTTAACAATTAGTATTCTATTCTCTGTAATCATGTTCCACAGTTTAAAGTGCTTAATGAGTTCTTACTGGAAGGGGACTATTTCGGGAGAGAATAATGGCCTTTAATCACTTCACTCAAGCTATTAGCAGGAAAGATTGTCAGGAAATATTATTACTTTTGTTATAAAATTAACTGAACTTTCACTTGGATGAAACAAGAAGTTTGTCAATATGGTATATAACCTCCAAGGTCTTTCTCCTTCTTTCTTATGCTATTTCCCCCTCTTCTTCACCATGTGTTATTGATTCATTTGAATAATCTATGATTACTTTCCTTCTTAATAGCCTGAGAAGAAAAATAGCTTCTAACTAAGCAACTCCCAAGTCCTTAAGCTAGATGTTATGTTTATATTATCTCAATTAATCCCCCTCAGTGTAGTAGATGGTATGACCATGTTACAGTTGTGCAAAATGAAGTTTCAGGAAGATACACAATTTGCTCAATATCAAACTCATATAACTTCTACAGAAAATAATTGAAGCACAAAGTCATAGGACTCTTAACCTCTGCTGAAAGATGCTTTTATATAGCATCTAAAATGTTATGTTAGATATATTAGCTGGAGAAATTTTATCTTTTCCAAAACGGAACAATATTTTAGTGTTTTCTGAGTGAAAATAGTAAACACTATTCAGATTCAGGTGATGGTATCTTTGATTATCCTCATGAGACAATCAGTGTAGGTAGTTCAGTGCATCTCAAAGCATAGTACCTGGACCAGCAGGACAGCAGTGATATCGGTGAGTTTGTTGTACACACACAATTATGAGCCCTACCTTAAATCTCTGAATATCTGAGCATGAGACCCAATAAATTATATTTTAATAGGTTATTGGGATGATTCTTATTTATGTTAAAGTTTGGGAACCACTGACATATTTCTTAAAAGCATGAATTGCAGAAACACACTATGTAAGTTTATATTCATGTTCTGTAAAATACTAGCTATGTGACATTGACCAACTAATTCATCTTTCTGGATCTCTGTCTTCTTCATTTATGAAACTTATAATCATATCTGCATCACATTGTTGTTTTGAGCTTTGGTGAACACACATAGAAAAGTGCCATGCTAGGGCAGGGCACAGTGGCTCATGCCTGTAATTCCAGCACTTTGGGAGGTCGAGGTGGGTGGATCACCTGAGGTCAGGAGTTCAAGACCAGCCTGGCCAACATGGTGAAACTCCGTCTCTAGTAAAAATACAAAAAATTAGCTGGGCGTTGTGGCAGAAGCCTGTAATCCCAGCTACTCGGGAGGCTGAGGCGGGAGAATCGCTTGAACCTGGGAGGTAGAGGTTGCAGTGAACCAAACAATCCAGCCTGGGCAACAAGAGTGAAACTCCATCTCAATTAAAAAAAAAACAAAGAAAGAAAAGAAAGAAAAGTAAAGTACCATGCTCATAGCAAGAACTATTTTAGTGATGGTAAATATACAGATCTTGTTTTGATAATACAAGTTAAGTAATGATATAAAGCATTCATTAAATATCTCAATATTTGGGGAACCATTTCTTTTAATAATAAAGTCTAATAAATGTTGTTATTAAATAGAAATACACTTTTATAAACATGCATTTTTAAAAAATATACGAATCAGAAAAGGAAAGGTGATGGAAAACTCATACAAATATGATATAGTAAATTGCACTGTTTTTGTGAAGATGATTTTATGGAGAATTCAAAGTAGATGCAATTAGTGCTACAAATTAGAAATTGCAAATGATGAATTCACAAACACATGATTTAACAAATCAGAGAAGAGAAAAAAATATCTGATGAATTTCAATCTCTACATGTGGATTTAATCTTGTGATAAGGAGTTCTCAGGAGAAAGCATGAGATGTCATTTGTCATTCCAGAAAGTGGGAGAACATAAAAGTTGAGAACAGTTATTACATAAGCAAGAAGTATCAATGAAGACAATTAATATAATACATACAGATGCATTTGACTGTATGAGAAAAGGCATTTCATGTTATTTGCTTTGTAGATACAGTATCAG
The DNA here is from genome assembly GCF_000951045.1 of Mandrillus leucophaeus. Lineage (NCBI taxonomy): Eukaryota > Metazoa > Chordata > Mammalia > Primates > Cercopithecidae > Mandrillus > Mandrillus leucophaeus. The sequence goes on along the minus strand of NW_012101754.1, from coordinate 5,096,432 downwards.
TTTCGATGAGATTCATGCTGCATGGATGGTTACACCTGTCACCTGTGGATGGCTAATGTTAATGCCTGTGATGACAAGTAGACCACAGAGGAGAATGCAAAGGATTTGAGTGAAGAGCCACTGATGGTGTGTAAATGCCAGAGCCATGACCATGCACTTTTGGGGGGATGTGCTTAAATATTTTCAGAGTTCTCAGAAGTTAGGGCATCCACGGAAAATACTTTTGTTTTTTTCTAGTTCATCTGCACAGGTTGAACACACATTGTTAGATAGTGTCTATGTCAGAGCATACGTGAACAAATTGGAAAAGTCAATAGACGTATATTTGTATTGCTCTTTATCAATCTAAAAAGATATATTAAACGATAAAATGACAATTCAGTTTTTAACAGCATTCTAGTCTCCAGAAGGTGTTTTCTCATCCACCCTCTTAAGCCATTCTCACAATAGTACAAGGGAGAATTTCGATGATGAGACCAGGTCACTCAGCAATATGGTGATGTGGACGAGAGACCTCCTCAGATTTTTGTTTCTAAATTTTTGTTCTGCCTACTGTGCCATACATGCTGTAATCATTTAATTAGAATTTATATTTCAATAAATACAAACTAAAGGGTTTTTGCAATTATGTTAAGACACACATGTTAAACTTTGTAATTATGTCAGCAAATTAAAAGAGTTTAAATCCACACCCCATTAGCCAGGCGTGGTGGTGCACACCTCTCTGTAATCCCAGTTTTGGAAAACGGAGGTGGGAGGATCACTGAGCCCAGAAGAGGTGGAAACTGAAGTGAGCTATGATTGCATCACTGCACTCTAGCCTGGGGGACAGAGCATGGTTCTTTGTCCAAAAAAAAAAAAAAATACACCACAGAGAGAAGTGATCTTATCCTTATGCTATATACATATGTGTGTGTGCATATATATATATAATTCATATTTTTATTATATATTTATACATATACGTATTTTTAGAGAATTACAATTCTATCTAGGTAGGCTTACATTTGAAAAGAGACAATCCTATTCTATTGACTGTTAGAGAGTTAAAGACCCTTCCATAAGCAGAGAGGGCACACATGGGACTTTGTGCCAGGACAGGCGCAGCTGTGGGGGTCGTTCCTTAGCAGCTTTTGCAGGTCTGCTCTGCACCTGAAGCGCCGCCTGTAGAAGATGGATGAAACCTGACAATGCCAAAGGGTTGCTGGGCTTAGGAAACACGGGCTCCTTGGGGGTAACTAGATCTTTATGGATCCGGAAGCCACTTCCCTTTCTCTGGATATCTGTCTCTTTGTGTGGCCTTATAGGCTGCATTTTTCTTGCCTGTATGCCTGAGGTCTTGATTTAGTCACACTGGCAGGGTGCAGCCTGGCCTGACTCTGCCAGTGATTTCATGGTGCAGTTACAATGTCATTTAGTTACTTTCCCTTGGAGGAACTGCTACTGTTGATGAAGAGTGCTTTGGACCAAATATTTTATGGGCCCAAAGTTCATGTATTAAAGCCCTAATTCCTAATGTGATGATGTGAGGAAGTGGGACCTCTGGGAGGTAAATAACGTCATGAGGGTAGAGCCCTTATGAATGAGACTAGTGTCCATGTTAGAAGAGATGGAGGACATGATCTCTCTCTCCACCGTTTGAGGATACAGCAAGAAGGCAGCCTTCTGCAAGTCAGGAAGAGAGCCCTCACCAAGAACCCTCTCTGCCAGCAGTTGGATCTCAGACTCCCCAGCCTCCAGAGCTATGAAAAATACATTCCTGCATTTTAGGCCATCCAGTCTAAGTCAGAGAGGTAAAATACATAGTGTTTGGTCCACTTATTTGTTATTAAATTCACTATCTATTCAGCTTCACTTATATCCTTAGAAAAGTTTGTGAGTGCAGTTGAATGGGTGGAGAGGGTAGTTGCAGATAATCAGAGAAGGGGAATAGAGACAGGGTGAAGGGAAAACTAGTTCCTTTAAATTGAAAAATGATAATATGATCCACTCATATGAATAGATTTTTGTTCAATTCTGCTCCAATTGTATTATTCTGCCTCTCTAAAAATGGTGCCTGTATAGGACAGAGTGATACTTACCCTGCTGTAAGATGTGTCTCCTGGCAGATAGCAGGAGATATATTCCTAATTGATTCCAGGAGGGAATGCCACCACCATCACCACTATCATTTATGTTGATATAAAAACTGAAATGTCAATGATTATTTCTGTTCTCTAACATTTCCAATCAGATAATTTAAACATTTTACTCTAAGAATTTTTCAGCTCAAATGTTATGCTTCCTGTTTTATGCATTTTCATTATTAACTCGAGTTTCATGAGAGTCCCAGTTTTTATACATCACGTTATAGCTTTGATATTAACATTGTTTTGAGCTAACACAATTTTTGCCAAAGTGTGTATTAACCTAATTTGATCACACAATTTGGTTATTCTTTATTCTGATGCTAAGCAAATCCAATGCTTTTGTTGTTGTTGTTGATAGAAACCCATTAATTCTATTGATTGTAAAGAGTAGTCTAGAAGAAACTTAAAGAAAATTTAATCAGATTTTACTTTTTCTGTCACAATTTGGCACTTAATAGCTGTATATTTTATTCTAGGTGCATCCTGAAAGTCTTGTAATGTTCACATTGCAATATTAAAGCATAACATATGAGCCTAACATGTTCAGTGTTTAATTTGTACAGATCAAGATATTATAATTGCAATAACTTAAATGTGTCTAACCCTTGAACAACATAGGTGGGTCCACTTATCTGCAGATTTGCTCCCACCTCGGTTACCCTAGACACAGCAAAACCAACCCCCACTCTTCTTCCCCCTTCTCAGTCTGCTCAGTATGAAGATGATGAGGTTGAACACCTTTATGATGATCCACTTCCACTTCATGAATAGTAAATATATTTTCTCTTCCTTATGAATTCCTTAATAGCATTTTCTTTTCTGCAGCTTTCTTTATTGTAAGAATACAGAGTATAAATCATATAACATACAAAATATGTATTAATTTACTGCTCGTTATCAGTGAGGTTTTCAGTCAACAGTAGACTGTCAGTAGTCAAGCTTTTGAGGAGTCTTAAGTTATATGTAAATTTTTGACTGTGTGACTGGGAATGGAGGTGTTGGCAGCCAGAACCTCCACATTATTCAATGGTCAACTGTGTAATTTTTTAGTGGAAGTGTTGGAATGTTTAGTTTGATACAACCATGCAGAAATATTTCGTATAAATATGTGTAAAATTAAGAATGTAGAACTAAAAATAATATACTTAGTGTATTAGTTATTAACAGCTAATATTGATTTAGCTCTGTGATAAGAAATTTACATGCATTATCTCATTTGTCACATTGTCATGAGATCAGCATTTTTATTTGTCTTTAATTTACAAATGAGGAAACTAAGTCCAAGAGAAGTTAAGTGATTTACCCAGTATTACATGACAAAAGAAAAAGTCAGAGTTTAAACTTAAAGCCGAGTCTTTGCAATTCTAAAGTCCATGTTCTTAGCTACTGCCTTTCTGAACTCATTAGCCAAACTGAATTCTGAGGATCTCACAAAAAGTTATGCGCTAATTCTTTTGGAAGCATTTATATTATGAGTTTCTAAAATTGCAAATTCTTTTGTACATGACAGGGAGGTGAAATCATGGCAGTTAGAGGCAAACATACTCTGTTTAGTTCCCATTTGTGCTACTTAACAGTTGTGAACCCGAAGAGTACAATTTAGTAACCTCAGCTGTTAAGGTGTGTAAACAAGTTCATTGCATAGAGGTATTGGGAAAATGAAGCAAGAGAATATATAGCTAACAAAAACTATGATTTTCATTTTTTCCCTGTGTGTATATTTAGGGGGAAAGTTAAGACTGCCTACTTATTACCTTTCACTGAAAACAAAACAAAACAAAAGATTAAAAATACAAACATGTTGCACTTGTTTACTTCATCTAACTCAAGTTATGTTGATGTCATCCTTTTCTGTGTAACCACAAACACAACTGGTAAAGATTGAGTTAGTAATGTTCCCTCAATTCCGGATTGCCTTCTCTATCATACAATTTCTTTCAGTGGTACCACAATTCTTCCAGGCTGTGATAGAAACTTTGAAATTATATTTTGCTATTTTTTTCTTTTGCATCATTATTTTACATTTTGTTGTCAAATATTTATTTTCTACAGAATATCTTATGATCCATGCTTCTAAATTCTAGTCAGTGACTTTCCTGAATCTTACTCCTCTAATGTACAATCCAAATAACACTTCCTTCTCTTCTTTCATTTAACAAGTAATAATTTAATGTCATCACTGTGTCACATCTTTGGTGTCACTTCTCAGTATGCAGAACACCAAGGGATTCACATCGTAGTGCGATTCTTCTCTGGTGTATTAACACCAATGCTTTCTTGGCCTCTTAACGCTTCCTCCTTGATATTTTTCAGTTCCAGGCACTCTGCCACACACTCTCATGGCCACATTCAGGACCTTGTTAGCACCTGGAAATTCTCCATCTTTGAACTGTGAAAGATTAGTATCTGCAATCAGTAAATGGCGTCATCTCTCATAGCTTTTATTTCCCAGTGCCTTCTCTTCACACTCAAACTTTGTTTTTTTTGTTTTTTTTTGTTTGTTTTTTTTCTGCCTGCTGCTTCTTCCCTCATTAAGCCACCCACATCATTTGGTCCCTTTACTCACGGCATTTTCAGGAACATCCCCTCCTCCTCTTTTTATCTTCACTCACTCTGGTGTGAATATCTTAACAATTATACAATACACTTTCAGTGTTCCTAGACTCGTGTTGTTAGAGACAGCTGGGTGACAGAATGCCCTGATGCAGACTGGGGGTCCCTGAATACTGAGGGTCTCCAGTTTCAGCTGGCCTCCTCCCTTAGCTAAGAGATAGAAACAAGAATCTTAGCATTATTCTAATGCTCATGTATCTAGTCTTTTCTGGTATAGTTTTCCCCCATACATCTTGATTTTTAGCCATATTAAGTGTTTTTTCACTTCCCAGATAAGCAATTTTGTCTCCAGGTTTTGTGCCATTTTCACTTTTTTTACATGCCAAACTTTTTGTATCCTTAAATACTCAATTTAACATTCTCCTTTATGAGATTTCAGTTTTTTCTCTTGGACTGAGATTGAGAACCTCTCTCTGGGCTCCAATAATTTCAAATGCCTACTTAAATTTTGAAGCGTAATTTCATTTTATAAGAATACATGGATTTCAGACTACTAAGCAATAGAAATATGGATACAAGACATACACGGGACCACTTGGGGCATAGTAAGTATTCAAGAATACTGAATACTTGGTGGATATTTGGGGAGTGTGTTAGGCCATTTTAACACTGCTCTAAAGAGCTTCCTGAGACCGAGTAATTTATAAAGAAAAGAGGTTTAGTTGACTCACAGTTCTGCATGGCTGGGGAGGTCTCAGGCAAGTTAGAATCATGGTAGAAGGGGAAGCATGCATGTATTACATGGCAGCAGGTGAGAGAGAGAGAAGGAAAAAAAACCAGCCACTTATAAAGCTATCAGATCTCGTGAGAACTCACTATCACAAGAACAGCAAGGCAGAAACCACTCCCATGATCCAAACACCTCCCACCATGTCCCTTCCCTGACAGGTGAGGATTACGGATTACAACTTGAGATGAGATTTGGTTGGGGACACAGCCAAACCATATCAGGGAGTATTATAATTGTTAAATAATGACTGTCCCCAGTGCATTGAAATGTAAGTCTCATGAAACGAATCTATATTTGTTTAATGCAAATTTAAATTCAAGATGGCAGACTAAACATATGCATTTTTTACTTATCTTTCCAAGTCTTTGTTAAGTTTTAAATGAATTATATGAAACAGCAAGAAGAAGAGAATTAAAAAGGAAGTAGTAAGCCACATGGGAAATATGCATGAAAGTTAGAAGCTGAGGAAGTGAGCAGTAATCTAAAATCTCAGAGAGGTTTTGGGTTCATAGGCATGCAGAAAGAGAATGAGAATTGGGTCCAAAAAAAGGTGAATAATTGAAAGTGAGTAGTTGAACAGTTGTGCTGATCAGTCTAGCTTTGCAGCTCATTGCCAAAGAAGAGATCAAGTTGGAATTTTTGGCCAAATACTACAGGGTTGTCCGTGATATTTATTAGCAACTGAGTGAGCAGCATGAGAGTCAAAACTGCTAGCTGTGTGTTGAGACCCCAAAGCAAACCCCTTACATTTTATCAGTTGACAGAATATGCTTCATATGTGCCCTGACTTAAGCTTATTTTTCATTCATAAGCATTAGGTAATTTTTAGTAATATCATTAGCCTTCTCTATGTAGGGGTATGTGACAATTAAAGGTCTCTTTCCCTGCCATCTCAGACAGAATTCTACTGTACATGCAACCATGTACCATCAAGTAGGGACAAAATCAATTGTACTGAGTGTAATGAAGTCCGAGTTCTCTGTCTTTTATATCCTCTGATTGTACACAGCATAAAATGTTGACTCAGACCAGAGCACAAAATACTCAAAGGACAGAATTCAGCTTATCTTATGGTCAGATATTTGCACCAAAATAATTGAATCCGTGACTGGATACAAAGCCTTGGATGACATCACAAAGTGTTCAGGCTCTTGAACTTACTAGGTCCTTGTAACCTTCTTTTGAAACAATAGGGGCTGGGTGTGGTGGCTCATTCCTGTAATCCCAGCACTTTGGGAGGCCAAGGCTGGTGGATCACGAGGTCCAGAGATCAACACTCTTCTGACCAACGTGGTGAAACCCCATCTCTACTAAAAATACAAAAATTAGCTGGGCGTGGTGGTGCATGCCTGTAGTCCCAGATACTCTGGAGGCTGAGGTAGGAGAATTGCTTGAACCTGAGAGGCAGGGGTTGCAGGTTGCAATGAGTGGAGAGTGTGCCACTGCACTCCAGCCTGGTGACAGAGCGAGACTCCATCAAAAAAATATATATATTTTAAAAAAGAAAAATAGAAGTGCATATGGAATTCTAGGCATCTCACACATCTTTAACATTAGTATTTCCTCAATTAAAATGCTTTTAAAAATTCTAACCACTAGACCACTAGAGATTTATGCTTTTGGTTTCATTAAATGTGTTATTTAACCAACCTCTGGTCTCATCAGAGAGAAAAATAGATGACATGTTTATACCTTTCCTTGTTTCAGGCTTCTGATTAGAATTCCTACTAGTCAACCATTTCCAGGGTGCACCTTCTTAATCAACGTAAGTATTACCATAAATTACTTCTCAAAATTTATATTAGATTTAAACCTACAAAATTTATTTTTTTAAGATCAAATAATGTTGAATATTGGCAAGTCATGTGGTTTATACTGTTAAAGCAAACTAAATATGGCCTGAGAAAAGACTTCGTACATCTGCATTTGAGTCCTTGTGGATGAACTGCAACCTAACTTAATAGGTAGAGAACATTTTAAACCTAATTTAGGAGTTTGCGCTTATAACAATAGGTGAATCTCCGTCAATCCCAGCAGCCATACTTCAGCCACTCATGCACCGCTGAGTGTTCAAACTGTGTTCAAATAAGGCAAATGCCAATCTCTAACTAATCCAGCTGTTTCTGTACCTCACTTCTGATTCCTGTACATCATTTTACTTTATTTGTCTATACATTTACTCTGACCACGAGGCACCGTGCCTGGAGTCTCTCTGAATCTGCTGTGTTTCTGGGGGCTGCCCGATTCATGAATCATTCATTGCTCAATTAAACTCCTTTCAATTTAGTTTGGCTGAAGTTTTCCTTTTAATAGTACTGTCTCTCCTGGGAGAGTCAAATTCATATGGCAGGCAAGGATTAAGAGAGACTGTTTTCCAAAAAATGGAAAGTAAAAGTTGCCATTTTGTTAAGGCCTAGGCAGAGAAACTGGTATAGCTATACTTCTACCATATTCTATCAGTTACGCACTATCATGGAGCAGGCTCTTATGCAATGGAAGAGGACAAAGGTGGCCTCATCTTCCCCCCATGCTCTGTTACAAATATCGATCTGTCTCTTCTTGCATGGCCTGTCTTTCCTTGGATTTCAGGCTATTTCATTTCCTTGCAATATCAGCTCTCTGTTGAATTCAAGAGTAGAGATGATTTTGTAGTATGTTCCACTTTTTTTTCCGCAAAATTTTTAAGGTATTAGTAATACTCTTTCATGTTCCATATCTTAAGTGGAAGTGGAACTTTCTTGCTATAAATTTTGAATTAGCAATTCTAGACTCTAGACTCCAAAGCAGTTGTATCTGCAAAAGTTCTGAGGGAAAATAATTGTGAAACTAAAATTCCAAAAACAAAACAAAAAAATCCTTGTTTAACCAAATTATCATTCTAAAATAAAAACAAAAAATGTATTTTATAAGTACTCAGGAAATTGTCTTTATATAAATGTCTGAAGAAATAGATTTCTGAGAATATATTTCAGCAAAACAAGGAAAAAAAATAACATGGGGATATATTGGGTCCGAAGTAACAGTGCCTCTAACCCCAGAGATAAGTGACATGAGGTCCCAGAATCATTTTAAGCAGGCTTAGAAGCTGAATGTATAAAATATATCATGTAAAATATGGCATGGCACAGAGGGCAATTAGGGTCATTCTGATTCTTGATCTTGATCTGAGTTTCAATGAAGAAAATAGATTGGCCAAAGAATGACATACTAAATGCCAATCTCTAACCAATCCAGCTGTTTCTGTACCTCACTTCTGATTCCTGTACATCATTTTACTTTATTTGTCTATACATTTACTCTGACCACGAGGCACCGTGCCTGGAGTCTCTCTGAATCTGCTGTGTTTCTGGGGGCTGCCCGATTCATGAATCATTCATTGCTCAATTAAACTCCTTTCAATTTAGTTTGGCTGAAGTTTTCCTTTTAATAGTACTGTCTCTCCTGGGAGAGTCAAATTCATATGGCAGGCAAGGATTAAGAGAGACTGTTTTCCAAAAAATGGAAAGTAAAAGTTGCCATTTTGTTAAGGCCTAGGCAGAGAAACTGGTATAGCTATACTTCTACCATATTCTATCAGTTACGCACTATCATGGAGCAGGCTCTTATGCAATGGAAGAGGACAAAGGTGGCCTCATCTTCCCCCCATGCTCTGTTACAAATATCGATCTGTCTCTTCTTGCATGGCCTGTCTTTCCTTGGATTTCAGGCTATTTCATTTCCTTGCAATATCAGCTCTCTGTTGAATTCAAGAGTAGAGATGATTTTGTAGTATGTTCCACTTTTTTTTCCGCAAAATTTTTAAGGTATTAGTAATACTCTTTCATGTTCCATATCTTAAGTGGAAGTGGAACTTTCTTGCTATAAATTTTGAATTAGCAATTCTAGACTCTAGACTCCAAAGCAGTTGTATCTGCAAAAGTTCTGAGGGAAAATAATTGTGAAACTAAAATTCCAAAAACAAAACAAAAAAATCCTTGTTTAACCAAATTATCATTCTAAAATAAAAACAAAAAATGTATTTTATAAGTACTCAGGAAATTGTCTTTATATAAATGTCTGGAGAAATAGATTTCTGAGAATATATTTCAGCAAAACAAGGAAAAAAAATAACATGGGGATATATTGGGTCCGAAGTAACAGTGCCTCTAACCCCAGAGATAAGTGACATGAGGTCCCAGAATCATTTTAAGCAGGCTTAGAAGCTGAATGTATAAAATATATCATGTAAAATATGGCATGGCACAGAGGGCAATTAGGGTCATTCTGATTCTTGATCTTGATCTGAGTTTCAATGAAGAAAATAGATTGGCCAAAGAATGACATACTAACCACACCTTTTTTTTCATTACATACACTTTTTACTCCATACTGCAGAGAGATATACAATTGTTTTATCTTCCCAACCAGACAGTAAGTTACTTGCCTATCTTCTTATTAAAAATAATGTAGATACAGTCTCTTATGAAAGTAGAGAAACGTCGTCAGTCATTTGATAAGTGTGTGAGTTTGTTCATGTGGTCTTATAGGAAATAACAAACATAATTTAAATTGGTACAGGTTGTACACAGAACATTTTAAAAAGTTCTACCTAATCTTAAAACCATGGATATTTATATGATGTTTTGAATTTTATAATCATTAAAAACATTGGGAATGTGTTGAGCTTAATATGAATTAAGATTTTTATATTAGGATATCGTGGGTTTTGCCAATAGAATTCTAAAACATAAATATATCTAATCTGATTACTATGTAGGTTATGCACTGTGACTCATTAGAATATATGATGTGTTGTTTAAAGTCATAATGATCATCAGACAAAATATGACCATCTTTAAAATCATCTCATAGATCTAAGTAGCGAATAAACTAGACAAAAGTAATGTAAAAATGATTGACATTATCAATGAAGGGTCAGTGGATAACTGTGTGACTCCGATTCTGACACTCAAAAGGAAACCACATCACTTAAGGAGTATTATGAGGAAAATGAACCAAATTTTTAGGAAACATCACAGAAAGCGTAAACCAAGAAGACTTTACTATTAAACATTTTTTCAGATATGCCAATGCCATGAAAAAAAACAAAGAATTGAGGACCCATTCCAGTTTAAAGGAGATTCAAGAGACATTACGACCGAACATCCACTAAGCTATCAGAGACATTAACTAGGTCAATTCATAAAACTGAAATATGGAAGGTAGATCAAAAAAGGTTTTCTATCAACATTCCGTTTCCTGAAACAGTAGCTTGTGGTTAACAAAGAGGATGCCCTTGTAGTTAGTACTAAGGGATGTGGATGTAGGGGCCATGTGTCAATGACTTGCACTTGGCAGTGAGTGTGTGGGCGTAGGAAAAGGATTTATGGGAGCTCTGAGTGTGTGGTTGCAATTTTTCTGTAAGCTTGAAATTATCCTCAAATAAAAGTTAAAAAATGTTACCCCAGGAAAGATTGGCACGATATTATTTTAGATGAATACTTCGAAAGCTTCCTTTATTTTTTGAAAGTTACCGGAACATGCTGATTTCACATTTGGGATTTAACCTCTCTGCTTTAGTTATAAACTTAGATGTAAGTGTAAGAACCCAGTTTAAGTTATCTTGAGAAGCACAATATTTGAGTTACTACAGTTTCCTTTTAAACGGAAGTGAAATACATTTCAAGTCATACTAATATTTGTTGGTTTTGAACTACTTGTAGCCCTTCCTTAGAAAACTGAAACACAAACTCTCTTTTAAGTACATGGCCCCTTAAACTACGGCAACTATGAAGATTTATGTCTTATGAAGTTTATTTTAACAGTTATTAGATTCTTTTTAAATTATTATTATTATTATTTATTTTTAGAGACAAAGTCCCACTCTGTAACCAAGACTGGAGTGCTGTGGCAAAATCATATCTCGCCGTAGCTTCAAATTCCCAGGCTCAAGCCATCTTCTTGCCTCAGCCTCCTGAGTTGCTGGGATTACAGGCATGAGCTACCATGCCGAGCATACAAATTATTTGGTTTGATGAAATAATTATTGATAAAATCAACAGAAATGACCATTATAAATTAAATGTTTACAAAGTGGTTTAGTGAAGTTATCGGTAGAAAGAGTTGAAACAATAATATATTTTTGGCTTGGAATTTGTGTAGATTTTGCCCTTCAGTGTAGACTCTTGTCTAAACACTTGAATAAAAGGCATTCAAATTTACAAAATGGTACTTTATTGGCCAGCCTAGATAATTTCTCTTGCTTCCTCATCCCCCTTTTTACTTACTCCTGAGGGCTTAGTATCACAGATGACTGAAATTCATCTGCACTCTACTTACTATGTGTAACCAGCTGTGATTTTATTTTCTGATGCTGCCACATGAAAAAAGTTTTTTTCCTGAGCTATACGTGTTAATTAGTGTCTTTGTATCTTGCTAATTAAGTTCTAGCAACACCTTCTCCCTCTTCCTCGTTTGCATTTAATGAGCTCACTTGTTGTATTAATTTATTAGATAATTAGATAAAACAAAAAATAGTTGAGTTTCTTGAGGAGTGGCTTTGGAAAGTGCCCCTTAAATATTCAAACACGGATAAAAATGTACACATTACAAGACAAAAAGTCACTTTAAGAAGAAATATACTTAATGTTAGCCTGCAGACTCATACTGACATTTTAAATAATGTGATCATTAGGGCTTATACAAAAAAGGAAGAGATTGATTCAAAGGCTCAGGCAATCACAATTATTTTGGTGTAAGCAAAACAGGATCACATATGGTACAACATGATGCTCATACCAGAAACCTTTGCAATATTTAAGCACAACAAACAAATTATCAGTTAAGCAATGTGCCCCTTGGACTCTAATTATCATTTTTATTTGCATGTTCATTTTTTTCTAAAATTTTTTAAGCCAGTGGCCAGGCAGTATTCAATTCTTTGCTATTTATCATGATACCAGAATTTATTTGACAAAGAGTGGAAAAATCATTGGCGTACAGTGAAGCTGATCATTGTTTAATAGTAGAATTCTGTCGTTCATCAGCAGTTAGGGAATTGTGGAAATCATTTTGAATGAGAACATCCAGATGTTATTGATTCCAATTTTCTGGTCCAACTCAAACTCATTTGGGCCATTAGCTTTCCAACTTGTCCAATATCATCAGAAAGGCAATGACATCTCTTACTGCTCTATTTTTGTCTGGTTGAGTAACAGATTCCACTGGACTGGCATATATATTCTGGCTGCGCTTTAGGAAATCTAAACATTCGATGTCAAAAATACACATCTTTTAAAATAGCTCTCGATATTAAGGTAAAGCAAACATTCAAATTTCAAAATATCAAGCTGTAAATATTAATCCTAAACACAAATATATCCAACAGACATTGAAGTTGTATGTAATGAACAACAAACAATAAATTAAAGTGGAAAATTATAATAATATGCAATATTTCACGTATTCTTTGATAGATGTAATGACAAAAGCTACTACCTTGCCTGCCTCAGTGTTAGTAACATTGAGCTTTCCAGCTAGGATTGATGCATTTTTATATGAATCCTTAAAAAGTGCAGTAACTACCCTCCAGGAGAGGATGCTATCACTGCTTCCTGAGGGATAGCACTAATATTTCCAGGCTGTCTGCTTTACATCAACACTTTGCTTTAGGATGGAAACAGGTTTGTAGAGAGACTGTGAGCTCAACGGTGAGATCAGTTTGTCTCCATTTCATCTTTTGATGAAATGCGTTGGGGTAAAACCTCTTCCCAGTGTCCTTAGTAGCTCAGAATTAGAAAAGATAAGTTTTCTCCTACGTATTCAAGAAGAGTCAGAACCAGGTAATCGACATAGCCAACTAAAACCTCTATAATTATTGGTTTTGTTCTGCCTCAAATGCTAAGTTAAATCCCTTATGACTGTTAAAAGCATAAAGGGGAAGAGAATGCCCAGAGAGGCAATTGGAGAGACAGAGATAGCAGAGCTGTGAGAAGACTGTTTGCAGAAAATATTCTTCCCATGTGTGGACTTGGCCTTTGAAGCAGAGAATTACAACAGGAAATTAGGAAAAGGCTGGTGTAGCCTCATAAACAAGTACAAAATTGTGTCAGCACACCAAAATATTTCACTAGACTGCCCTTCCCCTAGGAGGTTCACAGGTGGTATAATAAATGAAATCAGCAATCCTTCTACACGTCTCGCTTATATGGTTATTTTGGCTCAGCCAACCATTAGTTATTTGTAAGCTGGGGCATAAATACAGACACTAGTTGAATATTTATGTCCAGCTCCAGAATCCACCTTCATTAATTTGTCTACATATGGGGAATATAGCCATGGGGGGAATGGAGAATATTTACTCTGGGAGCCCTTCACTGTAATGCATTAATATGAATGTGCTCTTGGGCGGGAGGTCCTGGAACTCTTGGTAGGTGTTAGGTCCTTACTGACGCTTTATCGTTTTCTTTTTTCCTTCAACTCAATATAAAACTGAAAAGCCACTTTGAACAGTTAGCAAGTGTGATACTGCCAGAGTCATCCTATAAGAAGTTAGCTACATTTTTATCCAGACATAGTATTTTTTATTAGCTTACTTGTGGAGTCCCTCCTCAGAGTCCAACTAAACATGGTGCTAAACATTCTTTTGCCTTTGTAGAGGAATAGCATTCTGAGACTCCTTTGTTTTTCACCAAACAGTAAAATTAACCAGGTATTGAACTCATACTCTCATTAAAGTCATTGTTACCATTCTTTTACAAAAAAATAATAATACTACTCAAGGAGTAAAGGAATGTAAAAATTGACACTAAAAAAAAATCACCTATGTTCAACTTTCTCTGGATATTAGATTTGGAATGTATGCATAGAAAATGGTCTCAGTGTCAAAGATTTAATGCTGCACGAGAAAGCGTCTCCACAAGAACATCTGCTTTAATTCTGTCTTCTCATTTATCAAATAATAGCTATAGACCGCACTTTCCTTTTGTTCCTTTTGTATAAGAAGGAATTATAGTGGTTTGCCACATTAAAGTACTTTAAAAGTGCTTCCTGAAATTTGGTAGAGAATCTTCTTAAAATTTTACTCCACTCTGCATCTTTCTGGATATCTATCACTCCTGAGATGGTTTTTCCAGGTTTAGATTAGTTTTCTAAATCTCTAGCTTTCTTTTATCTCAAGTGACACAGCAGATGAATTATATCATGAGTTTAGCCTGGACTCTCTTGAGTTTACCAAGAAGGAACACTGAAATTCTGTAAAATGACTTACATTTAAGGGTGAAGGAATTAAGAGACATCTCAAGCTATCCCCTTATTAGAAGGTAAACTAGGAATCATAAAATAATATATTTGACCTACTGCTCAGAAATGATTAAATCCAACAGGCTTACCAACAGAGTTGTACTGTAGAATTGCCAGGGGAGTTATCCTAAAGCACAGATACTGGGCTCTGCCTTTGACCTTCTAGGTAGATAAACACCAGTGATTTTGAAAGCAATTCCCTGTGATTCTACTGAATCTCCACAAATTTTGTGTAACCTCTCAATTTTAAAAAGAAGCTAATTTTTTTTTCAGTCTTTAAGTCATTTATTCAAAGTCAAACATGTTTTAGTGATGGAGAAGAATCTGCTTTTAAATGTATTAAAATGAACTGATTGGAATCATGTTTCTTATTGTTTTCCTGTATAAAGTTAGACAAATAGGATATTTTTGACGTTATAAATTATTTAAATACCCTTAAAATGTTTACAATATCGTTTGTTGTATTTTCATCTTCTGGGGTAATGATATTTAAATAAAATAATGTACTGAGTGTTTGCTGAAACTAACTAGAAATCTTAGGCCTTTAATATAGCCATCTCATATTTTTAGAAGAAATAGCAATAATTTTTATATATTTTTAAATTTATGAGATGAAAAGTTAGCTTTTACTAATCTTATCAGGCTAAATTGAGTAATAATGAAGAAAATGAAGAGTTTAGAAATATGTCTTTGGAATATCAGTAAAATCTTTAAAAAGAAAAAAACCCTCATCTATATGTATGAGAAATGTAAAGTCACACTTTGCTGAAATGAAAAACAGCCTTGGAAAATTTCATGGAATGAAACTAAATGGCAGCACATCACTTTTCCAGATGGGGTCATGTGATTGTGGCTCAGATCATGGGGTGATGGCAAACTCTTCCAACGCAAAAATAGTAGCAATCCAGTCCCAAGATAATACCAAACATAGGATCACAGATGAGTAATTTGTCAGTTTCTTAAAAGAAAGGGTTGTTAGGAACGAGAGTAAGGATGTGCCTCAATTACAATACCCCAGATATGGTACTATTTTGAAAACGGTGTGGGGGTTTTGTGAGGGATGCCGAGCATACATTATGCTAGAAATCTGCATCGGGAAGAAATATTATTCTTTTGCTACCTGTTACAAATATGCCTATAGACTGTGATTTAAATAAATAATGTGCTTAGACTGGGTGTGGTGGCTCATGCCTGTAATCCCAACAGTTTGGGAGGCCGAGCCAGGTGGATAACTTGAGGTCTGGAGTTCGAGACCAGCCTGGCCAACATGGTGAAACGCCATCTCTACTAAAAATACAAAAATTAGCTGGGCATGGTGGCGGGTGCCTGGAATCTCAGCTACTAGGGAGGCTTGAGGCAGGAGAATCGCTCGAACCTGACAGGCGGAGGTTGCAGTGATCTGAGATAGCACCACTATGCTCCAGCCTGGGTGACAGAGTGAGACTCCATCTCAAAAATAAATAAATAAATAAATAAACAAACAAACAAATAAATAAAATAATGTGTTTATATTTTTTAACGGAAAAATAAATCTGAAGTTAGGCAGTCCAGACCTGAATTTCTCGTTCTCAATTCCTATTCATTTTCCTGCGTTTTGAGGGTTTCTCCTGGAAAGTAAAACAACTAAATGCTTTATCTTCTGCCCTTCAGAATTCGGGACATCATCACATCATTTTACCTTTAAGATACTGGAGTGGATTCATAGATGAATAAGCCATATACAATATACATAGGAGTATGAAGAAAGAGAGACAACCTTCTGAGCTAATTTTGTAACTAATATTGTAGTTTAATGTAATGAGAAATAAAACTAGAAGATGGTGATGGAATGCAGAGGGCACTTTCAATCAGAGAGATGATATGAAAGAAAGAAATGTTTTTATATAATTTGATGTATTATAGGTAGATTAAAAAGTTAGTTTAAAAAATGTAATCAAGAACTTACAATGATAAGTTGTTCTTTTTCAAATATCATGACAATAATGCTGCACAGTCACCTACTCAAAAATTTCACAGCTTAGAACAATAAACATTTACTCCGGAGCTCTCTGTTCTGTGGTTGGCTGAGTTTTGGCTACTCTTGACTTGGCTGAGCTGGTAGGATGGATCCGCTTCAGGCTGCAAGCTGGCTGAGCTTGGCTCATCACGTTTCATTACAAGGCACAGACTGAAGTGTTTGCAGCAGCCCAGGCTGTGGCATGTTCTTTAAAGGCAGTGAGAGAAGCTTATGAATGAATGAAGCCGAACTACATAAGCATACTTAATGGAATCAAAATGCAAGGACTGGGAAGTGCATGCCACCGGTCATCAAGCTATGGTAAAGCTGTTGATGTACTACTACAGGGGAGTGGAGTGCTGGTACGAATCATTCAGTCTTTCACAAAAAATGAGCAAAATGCAAGTTATTCAAATAGAATCGTTAAATACAAAAACCTACCTAAAACTTACGGGTATATTAGCTATCTGTCTCAAATGTACTTTTAAAGTACATTTTAAGCTATAAGCACTTTCACTGCGGAAAGTATGCAATAATGAAGAAGATAATTGCTTTGGTCATTGGGAAAGTGTTTTTCAGGTAGAAGTGAATGCAGAAACAACCATTCCAAGCAAAACCAATGACTTCTAGGGTAGACTGGAAAGAGAATTCTACTTAACAGAAAAGAAAGAGCACTCGGAATTGAGATGGAGATGCTAAACTGAGTGATTCATGTTGCAGCTTTGCTGATCCTTCATGGAATACACTCATTAATTATCACAGAAGTCACGTATGTACTCTGCATTCACTGTGATTTGATGTATAATTGGTTCTTAACTTCTCTATGTTTAACATTTTACTTAGAATTTAGCACTCATCTTCAGGTATTATAAGGCTTTTAAAGTGGTATTTTCCCTTCTACTTCAGAGGAAGTATGCCTTTGTTTGTTTATTTGTTTGTTTTGTTTTGTTTCTTAGAGACAGGGTCTTGGTCTATCACCCAGGCTGGAGTGCAGTGGTTTGATCATAGCTCATTGTAACCTTGAACTCCTGGACTCAAGCTATCCTTCTGCCTTAGTCTCCCAAGCAGCTGGGACTACATGCTTGGCTATTTTATTTTATTTTGTTTTGTTTTGTTTTATTTTATTTTATTTTATTTTATTAGACATGGGGTCTGGCTATGTTGCCGAGGCTGATCTCAAGCTCCTGGCCTTAAACTCCCGAACTCAAGCAATCCTCCCACCTCAAGGTGTGAGGCCAGCACCTTGACTCTCCAAAGTGCTGAGATTACACGCATGAGCCACTGGTTATAAGACCTGGCCAGAAGTATGGGGTTTTCTATGCTCTCACATATAATACATATTTAGGTTTTCTCAATGATGAAATTATGTTTGTTTTAGTTTTAATAAACCATATGTGCTTTGAATTAGTAAAAAGAAGTTGTGATTCATTTATTTTCAACTGCTACTTCCCTTCTCTTTTGGAGGTGCTCAGTTAAAAGATTCCCTTAATTATTTGTCACTGAGTCTGAGTTGACACAAAAGCATTTCTAGGTGCTATTCTTGTTCCCTGGTTGGCCGACAAAGAGCCCCACTCACTGATGGCACTGGGGAAGGACAGAGCCTGTTGGACAAACCAAACCTAGGCATTAATATCAAATGGACAAAAGGATCCTAAGACGTTTAGACAACGGTTTACTTTTATGAAACTGATATAAAAATGACAAGAAATTTAGATAAATATTTCCTTTTGTAAAAATGATATGAATTATAAATTTCCTACACTGTCAATTAGAAAATTTAAATTACATAAAACTAGATAAAATTATAATTTTTTTCTTAATATTGACATTTTTGTACTAAGATATTTATCCCACTTTTAGGATCTTGAATTATATTGGGAGTGTATTATTTTCAACTCATAAATCACCTTTAAGCATTTGGTTCTTATAACCTTCTCCTTGTCAGGAAAACTGAACCTGTATTTATAAAATATGGATGTTCCAGCAGCTGGTTCAAAAAATGATTCAGTAGGCCGGGCGCGGTGGCTCACGCCTGTAATCCCAGCACTTTGGGAGGCCGAGGCGGGCGGATCATGAGGTCAAGAGATCGAGACCATCCTAGCCAACATGGTGAAACCCTGTCTCTACTAAAAATACAAAAAATTAGCTGGGCATGGTGGCATGTGCCTGTAGTCCCAGCTACTTGGGAGACTGAGGCAGGAGAATTGCTTGAACCTCAGAGGCAGAGCTTGCAGTGAGCCAAGATTGTGCCACTGCACTCCAGCCTGGCAACAGAGTGAAAATCTGTCTCAACCAAAAAAAAAAAAAAAAAGAGAGATTCAGTAGTAATAATCACATCAATTATATGGTTAAAACAATGAGGTCTGAGTCACTGAAAAGTTATATCACTTCATTTGTTCAATGCAGTTTCTAAAGTTATCAAAAAGTGTATTAGATTTAAAAGAGACTTGAAAGAGAAACTGATGCAATGTCCTTACAACTGAGAATTTTCTCACCAGAATTTTTGAATGTACTGAAGGACGCAGCCCTGGTGACATTCCCATTACACATGTAGATCAGAAACTAAGAAGTCTGTGAGTAACATTTGGAAGGAACTATGTTTAAATATGAAAAATGATGTGACTCATGATTGAAAAAGAAAGTCATGTAAATTGAAAGTGCAAACACTTTACAGGAGAAATTTATGAGACCAAAAATAGGTAGGAAAATAAAAATGAAAGTACATATGATTGCCTAAAACACATGATCGAATGAAACAAGTAAATAAAACCAATGAGAATGAGCAGCACTAAGAGTAACAAGGAAGTTTAACCCAGGCCATGTCGCTGAATTACTTGGGGAATTTGGTAATCATCATTAATATGTGAGCAGCATGATTAGTTAATAATTCCACTTTAAAAAATTCACGGAGTTACACAGAAAAGGACAGAGTATATATGGAAGACATGCACAGCTTCTATATCAATGTGACACTGCTCTGAGTAATTAAACACCATTTCCAGGAAAGATTTGTTCAGTTGTTCCTAGAGTGTGTGGACACATCCAGGACATTCAGCTTCACTGACTTTTCATTTGTTTTAGTTTTTACCATCTTTTAAATTGGAGGAAAATGATGTGTTATTCACTGATCTTTTCTTCTGAGATGTCACTCTAAATCTGTTATCTTATTCAACAATAAGAAGATTCTGTTCTGATTTAGGCAATTACAATGCTTAGTAAACAAGAAAATTACCCTAGCAATGGAATTAGGTTTTGTGGACACGATCAGGTCATCTTTTTGAGGTATCTGCCTTTTCCTGCATTCCTGATAACCACTATTACTCTGATTACTTTTATACTGTCCCCATAAGTAGTGGAGTTCCCACTTAAGAAATGAAAAACAGAATTCAGAGGAAATGTAACCTTCTGAATTCTTGTACAAATTTCCTCTTCATTCAGTGCCATGCTAGCCTGGAAGAAATGATTTGTCAAATATTCTTCCCAATCAAACAGCGGTCATGTTCCTTCAGAGAATTTTCACACTGAAAAAAAGCTATTAGTTTTATGCCGACAGCACAGTCAATCCCGGTGTCTTTGGATCCTGAATTTATCTGCAGAGTTCAGAAGAAACAAGACAAACATTTTCGCCAACGTCATCCATCCATCAAGTGGCAAAGCAGATGTGCGGATTTCAATGCAGATAGTTTCTGTCCAGCTATTTGCTCTCCTTCTGGATGCTGGTTTTGTTGTAGGGCTGGCTCTCCTCATAAACCTGAGATGGTTGCTAGCACCATGTAAGGTTATGCAGTTCTTCCTTGGCATCCACTGAAAAAAGAGTGGATATCTTTTTCTCAGGAAATTCGTAGTTGGGTATTTAGGTCACATGTGCATTCTTAAACAATCACTGTTGCCAACAGAAAACAATACATTAACTGGCTCACCTAGGATCCTATACTTGTAGAGTTTCACCCAAATACAAAGATCTTAAGAAAGAGAGGATTGGTTCCTCTTCCTCAAGAAAAATTAAATCAATGTTGATGCGAGAGTGGGAATGCATGTTGAGAGGCAAACAATAAACACAACAAGATTATAAATCAGGTCTGCTGGCCCTCAATATTTTCTTTTCTTTGCCATATCAGAAAATTATCTATGATTCAAAGCTCACTCAATAAATGCATTGCCCTTGGATAAAAGCCATTAGTAAAATAACCAATAAGTCATCCTCCTTTGAACCTTTAGCCATATTCATGTCTACCTACATTAGGTATATTTCTTTGCTTCCCACATTCCATCAGCGTGAAATACTTCTTGAGAGCCAGACATGTGCTAGGAAATATGGACATGAACAGATTTATAGGCTGTGATTTCCTCATCCCAACTCTTGAAGGATTAATGGGGATCATCCATGCAGACAATGGAGAAAGTCTTCAAAGAGAAGTGAAGATCAGTGCTAACAAGATGATAACTAAAACAGCATAGAATGTTCAGAAGCCTCATTGCTTAACCCAGAAGTATGAGGGAGAAGAGGCAGTGATTGGTAGAAATTAGATCTTGTAGGATCTTGTATTACTGAAGCAAAAGCTGGAGATGTATTTTATCATGAATAGAGTACCAACAAAATAATTTTCATAGGTGAGCATCATTTTTGCTTTTACTTATAAATAAGAACTCCTTCTGGCAAGAATGTGGCATATCACCTGGGAGCAGGAAGAATATATTGCCTTTAGTGAGGCAATGCTGAGCTTTTTACCAAGGTCCAGGCTAGAAATGAAGCCCAGATGAAGAACGCCAAAGTAGGTTTGTTGAGGTGAAAACAGATTCAAGTCCTCTTTAATACATAGGCTCTTAGGACTGGGAGAGAATTAAATGTAGTGGATGGAGTATTGAGAAGTGGGGGAGCATGACCTGGTTTTCTGACTTAGTATCGTAGTGTGTGATAATGCATTAAGAGAAACAGAAATTGTACCTGAGGGAAAATGCTTGTAGAGGAAAAGAATCATTTTAAATATGATAAATTGGAAATGTATGAGACATTTCAGTGGGCAGGTCTAACAGGTAACTTACAATACATGTGTGCAGAGCCCTATAGAAGAATCTAGGTGTTCAGTGTCTGCTCCAGGGTCATCAGTATGTACCTGGCAGTCAAAACAATAAGAGTGGCTGAGATCATCCAGGGAGAGTGTTTTGAATGAGAAGCAAAGAGAAGACATTTGGATAACGCCCAATATTTAATGAATGAATTAAAGATACAGAGCCTGTCAAGGAGCTGAAGAATGAAAGGTCAGAGAAATAGGAGCATATTTGAGGAGAAGAGAGTGATCAGCAGAAAAATTGAATGAACAAACACCAAGAAAGCCAAAGCCAGCCATGTAGAAGAGCTTCACATTTGAAATTTTTTAAGAGGCATTCTTAAATGAACACTGTCCTTTATTTTGTTTTGAAATACGATTTATTGATTCTTTAATCACTCAATATTGCAACTGGGATTTCTTCAGAGGTCTCCAAGTCTCCTTCTCTATTTTCACAGATCAAAATTCTCAGGTGCGGAGTATGTCAGGAGCTACTCAAAGTTACACATTTAGCTGACAACTGTGTCAAGACTAAAATTTCCTGATCTTTATTTCAGTTCATCTGTAGAATTTTTAATAACTTATCCTCCAAACATAAACCATAAATTTTATTTATGTTTTAAGAGCACATACACCCCTTTACATCAAGTCCTTACGCTTTGCCACCCCTTCATTCTTATTAGGTATCAATTCTTCAGATGTCCCTCTCTTCAGTCATTCCTCTCTTTTCTTCTCAGCCTGGATATCGTAAATACCTGTCTTTTCTCTCTTGTCGTATAATTGAGTCCATCATCTTTTGTCCGTCATTTCTACCTGACCCTAAAACCTACACATCAGATCAATCCTATGGTCTCTCTTTTTAGACTCCATCCTTGTGGTGAACACAATGCCGTAATTATGTGAATTGGTCTAATTCTAATTCTCGCCATCTAAATCCTTCCTGAGCCCACAGTCCTGTACAGAAAATATGTTTCTACTCTGGGTCAGCATTTGACGTGCCTTTTCTGTAGGGTTATACTTTCTCTGATTATTAACATTTCTTGACAAACTCTCCTTTCCTGTATATTCAGAATATACCTCACATGCTACCTCACAGAGACAGTCAAGACTGCCAGCTAGTAGCACATACAACTGTGGCCCTGTCATGCCTAAATCATGTCAATTTACATCCTCCCTCTTTTTTCCACTTTATTCTTTTTCTTTGTACAATGTCAATCTGTTTCAACCTTGGCCACTGCTTCAAACATCTTACATTGTCAGTCATTATTCTTCTCTTGTGGATTTCCAACATCTTACCCTCTACCAAATCTTTTCCCTTCATCAGTTACCATAATCAGGTTTTATTTTTAGATGATGTAAATTTCTATAATTTTATGTTAACCCTAGCTTATCCCTCTTTCCTCTTATTCTTCCTCTTAGAGTTGGGTATTTAGGTCACATGTACACTCTCAAACAATAACTGTTGCCAGCAGAAAATAATATATTAACAGGCAATTAATCAAGTATGAACTCCGAATTTCCAACAGAACGTCCTTGATACTCTGTGTATGTGTGCTTGTGTG
Organism: Mandrillus leucophaeus; assembly: GCF_000951045.1. Taxonomy (NCBI): domain Eukaryota; kingdom Metazoa; phylum Chordata; class Mammalia; order Primates; family Cercopithecidae; genus Mandrillus; species Mandrillus leucophaeus. The sequence goes on along the minus strand of NW_012101754.1, from coordinate 5,073,075 downwards.
TGTGCATGCGTGTGTGTGTGTGTGTGTGTATGTGTGTGTGTGTGTGTCAAGACAAGTTTATGACAAGAGGGAGAGACTCACAGAAGGTCATCAAGAGTTAGAAATTTAAATGAGAATACACGTGAAAGGAATTTTCTAGCCCACACCTGCCAAAGTGTTTTCTGATAGTTCATGTGAAGAAATACCTGGAGGTTGTTGTCGTAAGTACACTACATGGTGTTCACCATTAATGTAGGTGGCGTGAGTCTAAAAAAGGATGAAAACTGGTATTAACAGAGTGTTATACAGCAGGTACTGTGCTAAGGTCTTTATGAGGAAGGGTTAAATTAGTCATATAATAATATACTTAAAGCTTTAATTTCATGGTGGGATAGTTCACTCTCGTGTGATCATAATTGTTGTACAATCGTGAATTAAAGAACCTTTCAAGATGTTATTAATGAAATATCTTTACTGAATGAATTCTATCTGACCCTCCCAGTTAAAGGCTTATACACAAATTTTGCTAACCCTATTAGTGATGTGTTTCTGACTGCTGCCGTAACATTTATTTGGAGATAAGATGTGCTATATATTACAGACGGACTTTGGGAAGTGACTGAGGGTGACAACAATTAATTAACAAGCCTCCAAATGAAATTTTTATGCTGGAGAGTAACAAATGCGAATTTCTGAAACACAGAGGCGTGAAATAATGCAGTATGAATGGTTAAGGAAGCTTCCTAGGTTTTGAAATTCTATATTAAAAGATAAGTAATTTTCAATGAAAATAACATGCAGAGGTAAATACTGGGTAAAGCTGAATAATTAACAAATATTCCAGAGGGCCAGTAGTCTGTGTTGGTCAGAATGAAACTTTCACAGAGAGGAGAGTGAAAGTGAAGCTGATAAAGTAATGAAATAATTGATATCAGTGTCTCTAAAGTAAGACTGAGGAATTTGAGTGTTGTAGACAGTGAGGAGCCTCTGAAATCCTGAGAATGGATTCAACGTAAGCAAAATCGTATTTTGGAAGCAGCCAGCTGGCATGAATGGGTGGTTGGAGAGAAGTCACTGGTGAGCAGGTCGTTGCAGGTGTTGGTCTTGGATACTGGTTTAGTGTGCCAGCAGGGGGGTTGCTGTGAGGGAATTTTGGAAGCCTGAATGAGCAGTTCTTAGCAACTACATGAGGGGATGAAGACATGTAAAAGAAAGTCAACTGTGACTCCAAGATTTCCCCGAATACTTACATCTTATTCCGAGGCTATTTTGAATATATCGAGGGTATATATTCTGAATATATCTTTGATATATTCAAGATTCCTCCTGAATAAGTGACACAGACCTGATGTCATTCAGCATTCGAGGTAAGATAACAATGCAACTGAATTCTCCTATAAAGAGCAAAAATATGTTTTAATTATTTTACAAGTACTCAACACGTTAAGGAACTTATGTAGAGTTTTCTGGAGACTCAAGTCACAGCTGTTGTTCATTTTATTAATTAGGTTTACATGAACCAACATAGAACTACGCTGCTTTATATGTATAATAGGTCCTATTTTTGAAATGGCTGATACAGCTTTTGTAAGTGATTTTTAAATTGAGAGAACTTGACATCTAGCTTTTAATAGTTAAAGGAATGAACTAGGATAGCTATTCAGGTCATTTGAATAATTTGTGCAAATTCTCATACTCATTATGTCATGTCTACACTCTTGCTGTTTCATATAACTCAGTCCTCATTTTGAATATCATGATTTAAATACTTATAAAATATTACCAAAGAAACCTTGAGGCTCTAAGTAATACAATAATTAGTGTCTCCCAATAGCCCAATAGAATACATAAATAATTTTCTCTCACTATTTCCTCCCAAGATTTTGAAACCTCAATCCAAGTTTTAAAAACGGACCTATACTAGGTACCAGAGATCTCTATCGGAGACACTAAGAGATTGTAAACTGCATCTAGAAAACATTAAACCAGTGTTCTAAATGGTTTGAGAGTCTTACTTTTATTCTGGGTCAGCCAACTTTAGATTCTTTTGTGAATGTGTCTTTTACCTGCACTTCTACTCTCCAAATAATTCCCTGTAACAGTTATTTTTTAATCTTTCATACTTTTATTCTACATCTAAAACCTTGACAGGCTTTGCTAAATTTATTTTAAAATTCTCATTTGTAATATTTATCAGAATAAATTAGTTTTGAGTAACTGTATCTTGAGGTTTTTAAATATAGGTTTCTAACATGAGACTGAAATCTAAAATATTATCATCATCCAAAATAATCTGAAAAAATAAAATACAATATATACACACATACAATATAGTTACAGTGAATAAGATCTAGTATTTGATAGCAGAACAGGTGACTGCAGTCAACAATAATATATTGTACATTTTAATATAACTGAAAGAGTATAATTGGATTGTTTGTAACACAAAGAAAAAATAAATGTTTGTGATAATGGATATATGTCCCCACACAAAGTGCAGTGCCTATGCCTGTTATCCCAGCATTTTCAGAGGCCGAGGAGGGTGGATCACTTGAGGCCGGGAGCTTGAGACCAGCCTGGCCAACATGGTGAAACCCGTCTATACTAAAAATACAAAAATTAGCAGGGCGTGCTGGCGGGCGCCTGTAATCCCAGCTACTCGGGAGGCTGAGGCAAGAGAATCACT
>NW_012101754.1:5065292-5069380 GCF_000951045.1 Mandrillus leucophaeus | reverse complement strand
TTTTCTCTATTATCAAAATGCTGGTAGTCTTCTAATGATTTTTATTTATTTATTTACTTTTAGTTACTGAATAATGATAATGGTGTCTCTTTCAGATCTACAACTTTCTGAGTTTTAAAGTCATGGAGGAAAAACTATAATGAAATAAAATATAATTTTATCTAAAAATAAATAAATTTGAGGATAAATCCAAGCATGTTGTTCTTAACATGTAATGATTTTATTGATTTTGGTGTCTTACGAGTTTTAGGAGCATAGAAATATATCATACCTGTGTTTACTTTATTAAAGAATCATTTATTAGAACCTTCCAGACAGCATTTTTGGAGACGGTAATCTGAGATCATGGTGTCATGGTGTCCTTGCTAATCACTCTTAATAGGATATTTAAACCCCCTTTCCAGAAAGAAAACAAGGAGCTTCCAACTTCCCACCTACCCCATCACAAATCATCCTTCCCCTGTACTGTTGCAACACATCTACCCCGTCCAACACCTCTACCCCGTCCTCCAAGGCCATTGTGTTAATAGTGTAACCACTTCTCTCATTTCTCTGCAGTTTTTCCCTGTTCCTGTTAAGTGTGGTGTATTAGTCCTTTCTCATACTGCTGTAAATAAATACCCAAGACTGGATAATTCATAAAGAAAGGAGGTTTAATTGGCTTACGTTTCTGCAACCTGTACAGGAAGTACGGTTGGGGCAGCCTCAGGAAACTTATCATGGCAGAAGGTGAAGGGAAAGCAGACACGTCTTACATAGTGGGAACAGGAAGGGTGCGTGAGGTACCACACACATTTAAACAACCAGGTCTCCTGAGAACTCTATCATAAGACAGCACTAGTGGGATGGTGCTAAACCATTAGAAACCACCTCCATGATCCAGTCACCTCCCACCAGGCCTCATCTCCAACACTGAGGATTACAGTTCAGCATGAGATTTGGGTAGGGATATAGAGCCAAACCATATCATACGTCAATGTTGTTCTTGCCCTGAAAACAAGAACAAGGCCTAGCATGGTGGCTCACACCTGTAATCCCAGCACTTTGGGAGGCCAAGGCGGGTGAATCACGAGGTGAGGGGTTCAAGACCCGCCTGACCAACATGGTGAAACCCCATCTCTACTAAAAGTACAAAATTAGCTAGGCATGGTGGTGCACGTCAGTAATCCCAGGTACTCAGGAGGCTGAAGCAGGAGAATCACCTGAACCTGGGAAGTAGAGATTGCAGTGAGCTGAGATCACATCACTGCATTACAGCCTAGACAGCAGAGTGAGACTCCATCTCAAAAAAATAAAATAAAAAATAAAATAAAAAGAGCAGAACCTTCCCTTGATGCTCTATATTCATACATGTTTTCGGCTCTGTGGACCATATGGACTCTGTCACAATTACTCAACAATATGATTGCAATGAAAACAGCTATGACAATATAAAAATGAGTGAGCATAACTTCTTTCAATAAAACTCTATTCACAGAAACAGGTGCCCCAGTGGTGGCCCTTAGATTGCTGACTCCTCCACTATAGTCCTACCCCTTTCTGTTTCTTCAGACAATCTTCTTAGAAAAAGTTTCTATTTCTCATGGTTTCCAGGTTCTTACCTTTGTTTCGTGCTTGAAAACTCTGCAATTTGACCTTTATGCCCAAAGTTTTCTGACAGCTTGGGGCAAGAGTGGCTTTCTGACTGAGTCAGAAGCATTATCTGTGACATTATCTTGGGAGTACGATTCCGTTTGGCTCTCCTCACTTTAGACTTCTTACCCTGCTGATGCTCTCCTGTGTTCTGTGAAACTATCCGCCCTTGGTTCTCCTCCAGTATGTGATGTTTCTTCTCAGTGTCTTTATCTTTAAGAATGCCTTTCACTATAGGAGATTCAAAAACTCAACAATAACCAAAATAAACAAGAATTTTTTTTCAGATTTCACACCTGACATCTGGAGTTAAGGAGTTCAAGGTTGGTGCAGGCCTTTGGCAATGTCATCAGAGGTCCAGGCATTTTCCTCTTTCTGCTCTGTCTTCCATATCATTTTGCCTTTTGTCCTCGTGTTTGTTGCTATATGGTAACTTCAGGGTTGAAATGCCATGGACAATCCCCACGTGTCTAAGAAAAAAAAAAAAAAAAGGATAAAAATTAGTTTGTTTTATAAATTCTTTATTTAATGTATCAGAAAGGAAAAGTCTCCCTAAGACCCTGGCAGCCATATCTCCTTAGGTATCGTTGGCCTGAATGACGCCAGACCTGAACTTTTTCAGTTTAGTGCATGAGAGAAGCTGGGAAGGTTCGTATTTCTAACCAGGTGCACTGCCTGCTTCTCCAAATTCGGTTTTCATTAGGAAGAAAGACAAGTTAATGGATATTGGCTAAACAATTAGCATGTCTCCCATAGTGACCTGTGGAGGATATTTCTCCTCCGATGACTCGGTGTCAGTGTTCTAGGAATTTATCTTTCAACTTCTTTTTCTGTTGAACTACAGGCATTTCCTGTGCAGTCTCATTCGCTATCTTAGCATGACACATTAGGCGCTGATGCCCAAATTTTTCTGGCTCGGATTTTAGTATCCTATATCCGTCTCCTAGGGGGTTTCACCTTCTGGTTTTCCCACGTGTATTTCAAATAAAAGATAGTCTAAAGTAATGCTGTTTCTTTAACCGGCTAGTTCTCATACATCTCTACCTTGATTGTAACTATAAAAACAATAATCAAGAAACTGAAACTCAGCTTCTCCTCTCACTCCTTCAACTGCTGTACTCAAACAACTGCCAAGTGCCATTTATAAAGTTTCTTAACATCCCTTGAGGCTATTAACATATTTTAATACCCACTGTCATTCTCATGACTAGTGTCTTGGTTAAAACCTGTATTATTTCTCCCTCTGTCTACTGAAGATTACATTCTCACCTGGTTATTCTGCTTCCCATTAATACTGCTATCAGAACAATCTCTCTAAAATAGAAACGATTTTTTCTAGGTTAAAGCCCTTCAATGGCTTGTCATAATTAACATCTGGTAACTCATACAGTACCTAAACAATCTTATTTGTCCAACGGTATTGCTGAGGACTTCTAAATCTTTCACTCAGTTCAGACTCACTCTTACAGCTTTTTTGGTTTACAAAAGATATTTACCTGGTATCTACCAGATATCTCATGCTTCAAGACTGAAATCATTACCTGCAAATACTCTCCATATCTATACTTTGTCCTTCATGTTCCCTTCTTTAGAAGATGTTCTGTTAACAACTCCATTCCTCCTAGAAGTTTTGTAGTAGTCATCCCTGATTTTCCCCTCTGCTTCATCACTAACCAGCCTCCTTTCTTCTAATCAGCCACAACATCCTATTGCTTCAATTCTCTTAATGCCTCTCAAATATACTCACTCGGCTCTACTGTGGTGATTACAGCCTTACTTCGGGCTCCTGTAATCACTTACCTAAAATATGATCAGATTATTTTAACCTTTTCCTTTTGTTCATTTAAAAAAAATTATTCTAGAGGTTTTATTTTCTACAATGGAACTAAGATTATATTATTCACTTCTTCAAATAATTCAATGTCTTACCATTACCCTTCAAATGAAGTCTAAACTTATTACTGTAGTTTAGAAAGCTTTTCCAGAGCTGGCCACATCTATCACAGATAATGCTGCAGGCAGCTTGTATCTGTGACTCTGTCATCACCTCCCTCTTTGTACTTATCACACTGAGGATGCTGGGAACTACCATGGCTTCCCCTGTTACCATTATCCTGGTCCTCACTGTAACTGTAATTGGCAGATTACATGTCCGAATCCTCCACTTTCATCACATTATGGGCTTTCTGATCTCAACCATGATGTTCTTCCTATGCCTGGCTCTGTGTTTGGCAAATGGTAAGGGTCAGTGTGCCCTTCCATGCATGGATGAGTCATTGGGATGTCGCCTTTGCTCCTATCTCTCATCCCATCATCCCCCATCGCTGCACTTAACTCACTTGCATTTTCTCTTCCCTAAACAGCAGATTCAGTTTGGGTTTTGAGGTGTTCTATCAATGTATGCTAGCAGAGAATGCTAGCTTCTTCCCACAGTAAGAAAACAAGAAGAAATATCC
>NW_012101754.1:5058338-5060398 GCF_000951045.1 Mandrillus leucophaeus | reverse complement strand
TAATGTTCTTTCTTTATGCCAATATCACACTGTCTTGAATGCTGAACATTTAAATTAAGTACTCTAGCTGGAAGTATTTGATGGGTTCCAATCCATTACACTTATTATTATTACTATTATAATTACAATAATTACTATTAATGGTTGTTTACAGCAGGTAAGCTAGTCCTGTAGCAGTCATTTTACCATAACAGTGTGATATTCTGCTTACTTACAACTTGATATTTTTCTTCCTTTAGTAAATTGAAGGTTTCCAGAAATTCCTTACTATTTCTCCCATTGAAATAGGGAAGCAAATTCACTTCATCTTGAATATGGGCTCATTTTATTGACTCCTTGTTCAACAGAAGGTGGGACAAAAAAGGAAAATAAAAAACATTATGTTCTTGGACTTCCAAGACTAGGTCATACGAATCCTTGAAGTTTCTTTCCAGCTCTCTTGGAACACTCTCTCAGTGAGACCCGAGATGCCATGTAAGTCTAACAACTACCTCACTGCGGTACTGGGGAAGACACATGGAGGTGTTCTGATGGACAGCTCCTGCCTAGCCCAGAATTCCAGATCCCCTGCCAAGATGCTATGAAAGTGAGAATAGTCCTCTTGGATCTTCCAGACCAGTTCTTCTGCCTGCTAAGTGTTAGTGTGACTTCTAGAAATGCCATGTTGAAAGTAAGGAAAACTCCACGGGTAAACACACTTCTGCTAATAAGTAGGATACCAGAACTGCTGTTAGCAGCTGTCAGGTGAAAGTGGTTCTCATGTGTCAGATTCTAGTGGAAGTTTTTAGTGTCTCTTTTCCTTAAGGGCTTAGTATGTTTCCCTACTGCTCCCAGCAGAGGTTCTCAGCTTTCTCCAAAGAACACTGACTTTGATATCGTGCCGATCAGGGTTCGAATTCACACACTTCCATTTACAATCTGTATAACGTTAAATCCTGTTCTAATGTTTCTGTCATTCAGCTTTGTCATCTCTCTACACAGAAAAGTGCTCACCCATGATCATCCCACCTCTGCAGCCTAAACACTATATTAATGTTACGTGGCTTCCCCAAAGATAGTATCACCTTCCTCAGGATGCATTGTGAAAATTCAATGTGATCACCTATGTAAAAAATTTGATGTTAGGCACACAGGATTTAATTGATAAATGTTAGGTTTATTCACATGACGACTTGATGAAAAAAAGGTAAAAGCATGTATCTGTCACAAAAAAGGGTCAAATAAATGCCAATTTCCTTCATTCTTTTCCTTTTAGGGCACTTCAAAAATATGGAAAACTAGTTACTGCACAGCCTCAAGAAGCTCAAGTTACTAATAAAAATGATCCTAATTATGACTTGAGTTGTAGTTGTTTTACAAAATGTAAAAATTATTGAGATAATAATTAGTTTTTTCCTAAACAATTTTACTTGTAGAGATTTTAAATTCTGTCATAAAAACACCCATAAGTCTCTCAACTGCAAAGAATTTAGCATCACCTTGTTTTTTTCCAGATTTGAAAAAAGCAGTAATCTGACTACAGAATAATAAACCATGGGCGGTATAGTACAAAAAATGCTATTATATTTTTAAACGTTGTGCAGTCCATTGATCAGACAGGCAGAGGTGGGGAGGACAAAGCCGAACACTGAATACACATTCTGCTACAAAGAACCTTGTCTAAACAGTTTCATTTAGAAATGCACATTTATTTGACTGTATTTGCAAATCATCATTTTTTTCTCTAAAAATAATACAGAGTGTGGAAATGCTTTCCTATGCAGGAAGATTTTTTATTTATTTTGCTGAGTTTCAGGAAATGAAGCTTAGCTGCTACCTCGCATAGAAACACCAAACTATAGAATGCACAAAATTAGCACAGAGTCTGCCATGTATAGCAATTTCGATACTGCTACCTACACTTCACATTTACTGCATCCATCCAATTACACCCATGTTGTGGATGCACAGCACTTAGAGCAGGCTGGCAGTTCACAAGAGTGCAACGGATGTCACACAGTCTGCATATCAGTCAATCTGCTTCCTGACACACTTTAAGAAAGCCTGTTCCTTACATTTTG
>NW_012101754.1:5053440-5056133 GCF_000951045.1 Mandrillus leucophaeus | reverse complement strand
CCTATCTCTCATCCCATCATCCCCCATCGCTGCACTTAACTCACTTGCATTTTCTCTTCCCTAAACAGCAGATTCAGTTTGGGTTTTGAGGTGTTCTATCAATGTATGCTAGCAGAGAATGCTAGCTTCTTCCCACAGTAAGAAAACAAGAAGAAATATCCGACCTTCTCCTCAGATGTAAACTATGAGCTTGGATTTCCTTCCTGTATAAGTTCTATCAGCTTCAATGCATGCATAGGTATCTCCAAAAAATTAAATAAAACTGCTAAAGGTTCTTCCTAAATGCTGCTTATCACTCCGTTTACCATGTCCCTAGTGCTAAACAACTATTTATAATCAGTTTTAAAAAGTAGTTTTGTTCTCTCCATTCCCATTTTGGAGTTTCCTCCAGCTCCTCAAACTTTCTCATTTTGTATTTCATCCTGGCAATGCATGTAAACACCCTTTAATGTTATTAGTGGTATGTGTGTCTCTAAAGGCAACAGATACCCTTTCAGTCCCCAATTTATCAGAAGACTCATTGATATTTAACTTTCTGGACCATTCCAGATTTTATAAAATGTGACCATCATTTGACTTCAGTAACTACAATTGCATCATTTTGCTCTTGTTGTTTTGCCTCTGCTTCAGATTGATCTCTACCCTAAAATGTTGCTCCTTCACAAATCCATATTTAACTGACTGAATATGCAACATTTTCACTTAGTGATCTCAAGATACATCTCAAACTTAACATCTCCCAAACAAAATATCATAATTCTTGCCTTTACAAATGAAAATCTGTCACTACAAGTTACTTTTCAGTTTTAGAAAATCATAAGAAATGGAATTTTAGAATATGCATTCTCTTGTGTCAGGCTTTGAAGGACACAATGTTTTGTGTTCTAGTGCAATATTTTTACGATTTGTCCACGTTGCATCAGATTTGACCTTTTTTATTGCATAGTCATAATTTTTATACAGATATACCAACTGAATACAGTTATATAAAATTCATCTATAATTATTTTGTGGACTTATGTTTATATTTTTCTTAGGGAAATGTTTAAGAGTGGGGTTTTCTGGTCATGTGGTATGCATAAACTGAACTACCAAATGCAGAACTTTCTCCAAGCAACTATTGTTAGGGTCTGAGATTTTAACCTACTTATAAGCTAACATGTTAGTTTATTAATGCCTTATGGATGCAAGCAGAAGACACAAAACTTCCGAGTCAGAGAAACAGGAGTTCATAATCCACAGTAGAGCAACCATCATGAGCGTCATGTTTGACCTGGCTTTTCTTATCGCCCACATCCCACAGGGATGACACAGAGGGCCCAGATGGATGACTGAAGGTTACAGGAGAGGAACAGTGATCTTGGGGAACTCTTCATTTTAGAGTAACGGTGAGTAAGCCTAAACTTTGTCTTGGATAAAAACATTTCCTCATCCCTCAAAGTGGCTCATTGCAATCACAACCCTGAGAAATGGCCCAGGTTAAAAAATAATAAAAAGTGGGAGGTTTGATACTAGATACTTTTCTAGATATTTTGAAGTATCTTAGAAAATGTGTGGTGTTAGGAGAGACCCATGGAGGACTGTTTCACAACAGCTGAGTAATTTTACATTCCCATTAGCAAAGAAAGGAAAATTATTTAATTTTGATAATTCTAGTAGGTGTATATTAACTTGAATTTCCTTGAAGAATGATGATACTGAATATCTTTCGTTTTCTTGCTTATTGAGCATTCATATGTCTCTTTTTGCAATGTGTATGTGCAAGAATTTTTTTTATTGGGTTACATCTTCTTATTTTTCAGTTTTAAGGGTTCTTTGCATATTATTAATATACATTTTTTCAGATATGTGCATTGCAAATATTTTTCTCTCACTCTGTGGCTTACATTTTCATGGTCTTAGAGGAACCTTCTGAAGAATAAAATTTTATCTTGGTGAAATGTAATTTTTTTATTTTTTAACACTTAGTGCTTTTGTATTCTAAGACATGTTTCCCCACCCCTACAAGTCTAAAATTTGTATCTCATGCTTTCTTTTACAAGATTTATAGTATTAATTTTGCTTTTTTCTGTCTGTTTAATATTGAGTTATTTTTGTGTATGGTGTGAGGTGGTATTCAGGTTTACTTTTTCCAGGTGAAATACACTTGTTCTACCAACATTTATTTAAAAGGCTGTCCTATTCCTGTTCATTTCTGATTGAATTATGTTTGTCCTTTCTTTCACTGAATTCTGACATTTCTCAAAAATCAAATAATAACAGTTACATATTTCCAGTTTTGGGCTCTCTATAATGTTCTTTCTTTATGCCAATATCACACTGTCTTGAATGCTGAACATTTAAATTAAGTACTCTAGCTGGAAGTATTTGATGGGTTCCAATCCGCTACACTTATTATTATTACTATTATAATTACAATAATTACTATTAATGGTTGTTTACAGCAGGTAGGCTAGTCCTGTAGCAGCCATTTTACCATAACTAATAGTGTGATATTCTGCTTACTTACAATTTGATATTTTTCTTCCTTTGGTAAATTGAAGGTTTCCAGAAATTCCTTACTATTTCTCCCATTGAAATAGGGAAGCAAATTCACTTCATCTTGAATATGGGCTCATTTTATTGACTCCTTGTTCAACAGAAGGTGGGACAAAAAAGGAAAATAAAAAACATTATGTTGTTGGACTTCCAAG
>NW_012101754.1:5048509-5052160 GCF_000951045.1 Mandrillus leucophaeus | reverse complement strand
AGAACTAGAAGTACCATATGACCCAGCCATCCCATTACTGGGTATATACCCAAAGGATTATAAATCATGCTGCTATAAAGATACATGCACACATATGTTCATTGTGGCACTATTCACAATAGCAAAGACTTGGAACCAACCCAAATGTCCATCAATGACACACTGGATTAAGAAAACGTGGCACATATACACCATGGAATACTATGCAGCCATAAAAAAGGATGAGTTCATATCCTTTGTAGGAACAGGGATGCAGCTGGAAACCATCATTCTCAGCAAACTGTCACAAGAACAGAAAGCCAAACACCGCATGTTCTCACTCATAGGTGGGAATGAGATCACTTGGACACAGGAAGGGGAACGTCACACACAGGGGCCCGTTGTGGGGTTGGCGAGGGTGGGGATAGCGTTAGGGGATATATCTAATGTAAATTACGAGTTAGTGCAGCACACCAACATGGCACAGGTATACATATGTAATAAGCCTGTATATTGTGCACATGTACCCTAGAACTTAAAGTATATACAAAGAAAGAGTTCAATTTCCTACATAAGGTAAGTGGAAATGGGATCTGCTGACCTCCTGAGTGTGTAGGAGTGGAGGTGGAGAATGGGATACCCAAAAGCAGAGGAGCTCATGGAGAACAGGAACTGTGAGGACTGGAAGAGAAAGCATGCTAGGGGTTGGATTGCCGAATAGAGCTCAAACTTCCAGGTCAATGGTGAGGTTTCAACAGGACTTTGACACTGGGCATTTGCAGTGACTCCATGTCTCAATATTGTCTGTATAGTGAACATGCTTTGAATGTGTGAGGCTAGAATAAATGCATTTTTTATAAAGAGTTTTGATTAAGGCATTAGTAAATAGCTTCAGTAGACAACCTTGTTTACTTCTTTGTACTACAAAGATATCCCAAGGGTTTCTAGCCTTCATCCTCAGTTACTTTCTTAATAGTTACCATGAATATATGTAAGGCCATCCATAATTTCACACTGATACTTATCATCTCAAGGCAAGCCTTGTTAGACAGGCATAAGCTCATAACAAATTACCTGATCCAGATAAGCCTTTTTTTTTGTTTCTCCAGTTACAGTCATCAAGCACAAATTGAGATTAATTACATACATTACTTGGCCTATAAACATTTAGCTCCCATCAATGGTATGAATGACCGTGTTAATGGAATTTCCCAAGTGCAATAACAGAGTACTGTCATTCCTTGAGTGTGGATGGTCAATATTTTGTAAAGCTATAAATATGGGAACCTGTAAAGAATATATTCTGTATGTGGAGTCCATACCAAATCTGTTTAAAATGCCTATGTTAAATGTAATTAGTATATTCTAATTTATAATCTACCACATAAACTCATTAAAAGAAAACCACAAGCAGCTCGCCATTAAAAAAAAAACGGTTACATTGATAGAAATCTGGTACTTATTTGTTAGGAATTATGCAGTGTTCTTCATTATTATACACAGATTCTTCTCACTATAGTACCTTTTCTGTTAAAAGCTGCATGTGTCACTCATACAGGATACTTACAGAGCATTTTTAAAGCAGTACATAAATACATGAATTATTTCCAAACCTGAGTTAAATTGCAAGTCGCAATTTAGTTAAGTAGATTAGGGAATAGAAATAAGTGATTTATTTTAATAACCAAAATAACAAGCTTAAAGCAGGTGAAAGGCATGGAGCAGGCAAAGGCTAAATTTTGTGGAGCATTTGCACATTTGCAAGATTTCATTAAATTTTCTCAACACAATTTTCCTCTTCTAGTAATATGGGAAACTTAGTATTCTTAACTGGTATTTCTACTAATTAAAAACACCTAAAAAGTCTTGGGAAATGTGTTTTATAAAAGACTTAATGCACCAGAAAGAAAGTAGGAATTCTCATTTGAAAACTAAGTAGAGAAATAAACCTTGAGAGGAAAGGAGAATTCTGAAACAGGTTTGACTTTGAGGATATCACCCAAAAATGTTGACTTGCAAATTGGTTTGCACAGACTATCAGAGTGCAGGAAGCAAGAGGACATCCGGGTCCCTAAAAAGTTGGGAGTTGATCATAAGTACTCTTGATGAGCTGGAATGATGAGAAAGCTACACTCTTAGCATAGCTGTGAACCGAAACTAAAGACAACTCGTTTCTCCACCTGATACAAGGTAAATTGTCGATAAACTTGACCCTGAATGGAAGGTAAACACGTAAATACACAGAGATACAAACATACACACAAACCTCCCATCTACCCTTTAAGAAGAAAGGAAAAAGCTAGGCCTCCCTCAAATTTACACGTATGCATGATAGATACAGATACAGACATGGATATATATCACAACAAACCCAGAGTTTATTTTATAGGCAATTTACCTATGGCAAAAAGAACACAAATGTTTTTGGAGAATTTCAGCTTCATTACTAAACTCATCTCTAGGAAATGTTACTAGATAAATGAGCCCTCACCAGCAGATTTCACTAAAGAGTCAAGAAACAAAGAACCATGAGGGAGAACCTGCAAACGCAAGAGGCATCAGAAAGAATGCTGTTTAGTAAGAACCCATAGGAATGTAATCACTCATGGAATATAAAATCTGTATTTAATATCTTTAAAGAAATATCTTTAGCAGAAAGTAGAGTGATGTTTGTTCTGTATTGCTGTGGAGGAAAATAACTGCCAACCTCCAACACTATTGCCTGTAAAATTGACAAGAGAGGAGAAACCCAAAGATTTTGTGCAAGTCGATCTTGATTAAATTAAACTCAAAATGGGAATAGAGAAACATGAACTTAGAGAGGACTAAAATGGAAGTGAGGAATTGGGAGCAAAAATCTGTTAACATCGGTTAATAAAAATCAAAATAAAACAAAAATAATCGTTTATCTTGGGATAAAATAAAACTAAACAAGATAGACTAACTTATATCGATACAATATAGCCTGGGGAAAATGTGAAGATAAATTTCCTTAATTCCCTATATTGTTTAGGGAGAATTATCAGTTTTTAAATTGTTTTTGAACTTAGGTAAGTTAATTGTAATAAAAAATTCCTTGGGTAACCAAGTAGTTTTTAAAGAACTGAATGTAATGAAAATACAACATAAAGTTTCCAAAAAAGTAATAACAAATTAAATGAGAAAAATAATCAACCATCTGAATCTATGGTTGGAAATCATATAAAGGTGCAATAAATAGAAATAAAAACTAAGATTCTAAAAATAAGTTTAGTATTTGAATAATTAGAATAAGTATAAATTAAATAAATATCCAGGTAAGAAAACATAGATATACAGCATTCATGGTCTTAGAAGGAAAAAAACAGCGCACTTAACTAGGGCAATCTGGTGACAGTATGATAGAGAAATTATTTTTAAAAATATACATATACCCTGTTTTATAATGATAAGAAGAAAATTCTCAGGGGAGGGAATACAAAATATATATAGTCACATGCACCGCCAATGAAAGTGTAAACTGTGTAACCTTTCTGAAAAGCAATACACCCCAAGAACCTGAAAAATGTAATACCCTTAGGTCCTACGAAAAGTGACACTAAGAAAATATGTATACATAGACGTGCTTATTATTCCATGATTTAGAATTAGCATAAATGTAGCAAATACTTAAGTTTCCAAAAACAGGAAAAT
>NW_012101754.1:5045913-5048459 GCF_000951045.1 Mandrillus leucophaeus | reverse complement strand
GGAGTTGATCATAAGTACTCTTGATGAGCTGGAATGATGAGAAAGCTACACTCTTAGCATAGCTGTGAACCGAAACTAAAGACAACTCGTTTCTCCACCTGATACAAGGTAAATTGTCGATAAACTTGACCCTGAATGGAAGGTAAACACGTAAATACACAGAGATACAAACATACACACAAACCTCCCATCTACCCTTTAAGAAGAAAGGAAAAAGCTAGGCCTCCCTCAAATTTACACGTATGCATGATAGATACAGATACAGACATGGATATATATCACAACAAACCCAGAGTTTATTTTATAGGCAATTTACCTATGGCAAAAAGAACACAAATGTTTTTGGAGAATTTCAGCTTCATTACTAAACTCATCTCTAGGAAATGTTACTAGATAAATGAGCCCTCACCAGCAGATTTCACTAAAGAGTCAAGAAACAAAGAACCATGAGGGAGAACCTGCAAACGCAAGAGGCATCAGAAAGAATGCTGTTTAGTAAGAACCCATAGGAATGTAATCACTCATGGAATATAAAATCTGTATTTAATATCTTTAAAGAAATATCTTTAGCAGAAAGTAGAGTGATGTTTGTTCTGTATTGCTGTGGAGGAAAATAACTGCCAACCTCCAACACTATTGCCTGTAAAATTGACAAGAGAGGAGAAACCCAAAGATTTTGTGCAAGTCGATCTTGATTAAATTAAACTCAAAATGGGAATAGAGAAACATGAACTTAGAGAGGACTAAAATGGAAGTGAGGAATTGGGAGCAAAAATCTGTTAACATCGGTTAATAAAAATCAAAATAAAACAAAAATAATCGTTTATCTTGGGATAAAATAAAACTAAACAAGATAGACTAACTTATATCGATACAATATAGCCTGGGGAAAATGTGAAGATAAATTTCCTTAATTCCCTATATTGTTTAGGGAGAATTATCAGTTTTTAAATTGTTTTTGAACTTAGGTAAGTTAATTGTAATAAAAAATTCCTTGGGTAACCAAGTAGTTTTTAAAGAACTGAATGTAATGAAAATACAACATAAAGTTTCCAAAAAAGTAATAACAAATTAAATGAGAAAAATAATCAACCATCTGAATCTATGGTTGGAAATCATATAAAGGTGCAATAAATAGAAATAAAAACTAAGATTCTAAAAATAAGTTTAGTATTTGAATAATTAGAATAAGTATAAATTAAATAAATATCCAGGTAAGAAAACATAGATATACAGCATTCATGGTCTTAGAAGGAAAAAAACAGCGCACTTAACTAGGGCAATCTGGTGACAGTATGATAGAGAAATTATTTTTAAAAATATACATATACCCTGTTTTATAATGATAAGAAGAAAATTCTCAGGGGAGGGAATACAAAATATATATAGTCACATGCACCGCCAATGAAAGTGTAAACTGTGTAACCTTTCTGAAAAGCAATACACCCCAAGAACCTGAAAAATGTAATACCCTTAGGTCCTACGAAAAGTGACACTAAGAAAATATGTATACATAGACGTGCTTATTATTCCATGATTTAGAATTAGCATAAATGTAGCAAATACTTAAGTTTCCAAAAACAGGAAAATGGTATTTAAAGAATTCATTAATAGCATGGGGCAATACTCATTTCATAAGGTGTATAAATCAAAAATAGAATTCAAAGAACTGCAACTGATAAAATAGACTCCTCTTGGCCAAGAGTATCTCAAGGAAACCCAAAAAACTAGTTCAGACCACAATAGGAAGGGGGTTAAACATGCATCCTTTTATTCCTCCCTTTGGAGTTCAGGAATACGACTGAACAGCATTAGTATTAAAATAGAGATCATAAGACTGACAACACAGACTTTTTGTAAAAAGAAGATACAAAATTCTAACCTGAGTCTGGTATAGCATCCCATGACAGATAGGAGCAGGCTTTGAAGGAAATCAAGGTATATATAATATACCAAATATATTTCTTTGACATATTTTGAAATGACCCTGCAAAGTTGTTTTTTTTTTGTAGAGAAAATTTGCATCCTGTAAATAATCTCCTTCCCTTACTAGATATTTTCCAGAGTCTGACATCTTTTAAGGTATGATAGGAAATATATATGCTCTATTCTCTCTGAAGCCTGCTACCTGGAGACTTCATCCACGTAACAAGTACCTTGGTTTCCACAGTCCCCCTTACCTTAACTCAATCATTTCTTTCTTTTCTTTTCTTTTTTGAATTTCAGGCCAAGTTTATTTTTATTTTTATTTTTTAATCTTTTTTTTTTTAATTTCAATAGATTTTGGGGAACAGGTACTGTTTGGTTACATGAATAAGTTCTTTAGAGGTGATTTCTGAGATTTTGGTGCACCCATCACCGGAACAGTATACACTATACCCAATGTGTAGTCTTTTATCCCTCGCCACCCCCTATTCTTTCCCCCAAGTCCCCAAAGTCCAATGTATCATTCTTAGGCTTTTACATCCTCATATAGCTTAGCTCTTACACATGAGTGAGAATATATGATGTTTGTTTGGTTTTCTATTACTGAATTACTTCACTTA
>NW_012101754.1:5025289-5045378 GCF_000951045.1 Mandrillus leucophaeus | reverse complement strand
TTTGAAAGATTTATGTTATGCAGATAACTGTCTCTGAAAGCAAAAACATTAATTTGAAAATAAATGACCAAAGGACAACTAGTTTACAGATCAATGAATGCCCTCTTACAAAACTCTTGGGTCAAAGAAAAATGCAAAATAGGTATTAGACAGTATTTTTAAAAAACAGATAATGAAAATATATATTAAGCCTAGTAACTTATAGTCAGACAGAAATGGATTTAATGCAGATATTAGAAAAGAAAATGACTAAAATAAGTAAGTTTGGCATGTATTGAAGAAGTTATAACAATACAATGAAGAAAACCCAAGGAGAGAAGTAAATCTCATCTTGAACTGTAGTTCCCATAATCCCCACAATGAGCTGGAGGGACCTGGTGGGAAATAATTGAATCGTGGGGGCAATTACCTCCATGTTGTTCTCATGATAGTGAGTGGAGTTCTCATGGGATCTGATGGTTTCACAGCCTTTGCTCTGCACTTCTCCTTGCTGCTGCCTTGTGAAGAAGCACATTTTTGTTTCCACCTCCTCCATGATTGTAAGTTTACTGAGGCTCCGTCCGTCATGCCGAACTGTGAGTCAATTAAACCTTAGCCTCAGCTATGCCTTTATTAGCAGTGCCGCGTGAGAATGCACTAATACATCTCATATCTCCCTAAAATGTATAAAACCAAGCTGTCCCCTGACCACCTTGGGCACATGTCATCAGGACCTCCTGAGGCTGTCATGGGTACATCCTTAACCTTGGCAAAATAAACTTTCTAAATTGATTGAGACTTGTCTCAGATACTTCGTGGTTTACAAATTACCCTTTGTTCTAGACCAGTCACAAGAGTGACCATACATAATGGCAGTGTGCCACTTACTCAGCTAGAAAGGCTCCTTAGCTTTTCCTCCCACTGGGAATGAAAGTCAGTATTCTTACCTTGACCTGTCAGGCCCTGGACTTAACAAAAACCAGCATATTTTGACCTAAAATTACCTCTGAATGGTCTTTGTGTGTAAGATGGAAGAGACATGGAGTGGTGCCAGCATCTGAGATGAGGCTGAAAATGAAAACTAGGGGTACTTTCTAAAATAAGGGATGCCTTGAAAGTCATGTTGAACTTTGTCTTCCTGGAATAGGAAGAGGGTGGAAATATTTTAATTAGGGAAGTGATGTGATTGAATTTGCTTTTAAAGTTCTTTTTGGTTAAATGTAACAGAGAAGGAATTTGATACAGTGGGTCATAATGGAGAGGAAACAATTTTAGGAATATTAAAATAACCTTGGCTTGAATTAAGGTAGAGATGGAGAAATGTGTAAAGACTGAAGAGGCTGTTGGGAGTTAGAAAAGACAAGTGGACGGATTAGTGTTGGGATAAGAAAGGAAGAAAGGAGTCATTGATGACGCCATGTTTCAGAAGGTTTAGGTGATGAGGTGAAGGCTGATGCCATTCATTGAAACAAGATAGAGAGATAAGCGTGCTTTGAAAGATAGATAAGCATGCTTGGGTGCAGTGGTTCTCATGTGAAATGTCTGACGAAACATAAAAGTGAAAGGAGGAGACAAATATAATAAAAAATATATATTCTTGATGTCAAAACTAAAATATAAATATTTGGGAGACTTCCGTATGTATTTGGATGCTATTCTCATGCTTCTGTTTCTGGAAAAAATAATACAAAACAAAAATTATTTCATGAGTTCTCAATTTTTGTCCTTCTGTTTTTATCAGATAAATGCAAATAACTTTCGTATCTTTCTTCTCTTGCAGTTTCCCATGTCTTCCAAATTTATTTCACATCATTATCTTACTTTTCCTCAAGGTCATTTTTCCCTTGACTACAACAATGCAGATTTCAATTCTGCCACTGAATTCCTAGACATATTCGTCATCCCCATTTTCATCTCCCACCACCCCGCCGTTTTCTTCATGTTAACTTGTTTTCCTGACTCACAGAAATCACCTTTCCCTGCATACATTTTTAGGATTTCAAACTTTATTCTAATGATTTCTCCTAGTTTCCCCCAAAATTATATTCTATGGTGTGTTTTTAAAGTTGAATTTTTAAGATGATATTTCATATCTATATTTTCAAAAGCTTTTCTTCTGTGAATGTTATTGTCAGCTGTCAGGGTGTGAGATAGTTCTTGATACTACATTCTTTCCATGCTGTTGCCTGAATCGGTTTAAAATAAAGTCATTACTAGGCTGTAAACTTGCTCTTCAAAATTGAGCAGCATATATTTAACCACTCATACTTCTTAGCTTTCCAACACTTTGAGTCAATGGAGTATACAAACACCTGTAATTTCCAGTGAGCACAGCTCCCAGGCTCGCTCTCTGTGTCTCTCACTTTTTTTTTTTTTTTTTTTGCCTCAGCCTGTGGGACTTTATTTATGGGATTTGCACCTTCACCTTCTGCATGCAGTGTGCCTTACATTTTTATTGTGATTTTCGTAGAGGCGATGATTTGCTGGTTGTAGAAAAATGGACAGCATTATAGGATTACAAAAGTATTGCTAAGAAATTCCAACAAGCTACTTCCAGTTTATGTCTGATTGTTAGTTTTGGATGGTGCAACCTTAATTTCTGAACCAGCAGGTGAAAGATGAGAGAAGAATAAGAGACCTTTCTATACATCTTCAGGCAAACAGGCTTGTTGGCTTCCTAATATTTCAGTGGGACACTGGGATGGGGTGGAGGCAACATATTGTTTAAATAAGTAGATAGTTTTTTAAAAAAAATAATGAATTTTGTCTCTAAGATATATTTTTATTAGAATGATACTATGTAGGAATACGTGTAAACCCCTGGACTTTGATCTCAAGCAAAACATTTTCCCTATCATCCCTCCCTCTTAAGTGCATGAGTTTGGTAAAGTACCACAGAAATTTGTTCTCTCAAAGTTCTGGAAACTCGAACTCTGGAGTCAATGTGTTGGCATGGTCTCTTCTGTGCTCCTGCCTTAGCTTTAGGGCATTGCTGGCAACCCTTGACTTGTAGATGCATCACTTCAATCTCTGTGCTCCACAAGGTGTTGTCCACTGTGTCTGTGTCCAGTGTCTTCATCCAGTGTCTGCTTTTTCTTCTAATAAGGACATCAGCTGTATGAACTCACCCTAATTAAGTATGATCTCATTATAACCTGATTGCATCTGCAAATACCCCATTTTCAAATAAGGTCATATTCCTAGGATTAGGAGAAAGGAAGGAAGTGGGCACAATTCAATTCATAACACCAACTAAATATAAATGCCACTGTGGTAAGATCAGCTTGACCATGTCGTTTTTTAACTGTGGTTTTCTTTGTTTCTATTGTGGTTTTTGCTCATCTTATCAGAAAATTGGATAACTTTAGATACTGAATATGAAAGAGTAAAACATTAAAAGTTTAAAGTGAAGGCCAGGCACGGCAGCTCACACCTGTATTCACAGCACTTTGGGAGGCCGAGGTGGGTGGATCACCTGAGATCAGGAGTTTGAGACCAGCCTGGGCAACATGACGAAACTGTCTCTACTAAAAATACAAAAATTAGGTGGGTGTGGTGGCGGGCACCTGTAATACCAGGTACTGGGGAGGCTGAGGCAGCAGAATCACTTGAAACTTGGAGATGGAGGTTGCAGTGAGCCTAGATCATGCCACTGCACTTCACCCTGGACAACAAAGCAAGAATCCATCTCAAAATAAATAAGTAAAATAAAAATAAAAAAATAAAGTGAATCCCACAGATTTGCTTATACTCTTTATAACTAGATTAAGTGTCTACAACAGCGCTCTTTTTGAGTAACTTTATGGGGATATACATCAGGTACCAACCACTCCACATTCCAAAGGGAGGCACAGACTTGCTTTGCAGGACTTGCAAAGCAGTGTCCAAAATGGTTTCCTGGCCTTAGGCTCAGCATCCCCCTGAAGGGTATGAGGGAAGAGCTGCGGTCTCCCGTTGGAGAGATTGGATGGATGCTGAGTGCTCATCTTCTTCCCCTTCCCTGACAGAGAACTCAGTGTGCATCCGTGGACCTACAGGGACAAACAAGTGTCAGATTTATTCCAGAAAATCGTTAAAGGATGAGAGGCTTGTGAAGAGGCCCAGAGCAAAACCAAAGAAGGCTACAGCCTGGAAATAATTGTATTCCCCCGATAGTAGGCCAGATTGCATCTTTCTTATCACTCTGTGGTGGGCATTGTGAGACAAAGCTTAGCCTGGGATTATCTTAGATCTTGTCAAAGAAGGCCCTGGCCAATGAGGCTATCTCTGCAGGAAGCAGCTGGAAGTGCATCACCCAGATCCCAGCTGGAGAGACCAGCCTCAGGAGAACAGCTGAGGCTGAGGGATTCATTCTACCTGGGAAAACTGCACATGACGGATAACCATTCATGGGCAGGGATCTTAACCCCCAAGGATGCCCTGAAGAATTCAGCACCCAACCTCCTATTACTTTCAAAGGAATCACACAACAGTTTACAAGGGGGCATGTCAATAACTTTATTAGTGCCGAGCTCTGCCTTTGTCTGTAATACCTCTCACTTCAGTCCTCCATGAGTCATAGTGTTTCATGGGTGTATGATGAAGCAATGGAAGCCTCATGCCTGGAAATAGGAAGAAAGTTCACTATAAGGGACTTGCTCATTAAAGTGGACCCAAACTTGTGAAGAGAACTTGGATCACAGGTTGGCATCTTGATTTTTTTGATTTTTATGGAGTACACAGAATTGCAACTGGTAAAGGAGACAATTCTCGAGAGGAAAGGTGATTAGAGGACATCTTGTGACCTGGGAGTGAATGGATACATTCTGAGAATTGCTCTATATTTCACTAAGTAACAGGGGTTTGCCCCTCAAAGTGGGGGTGGTTTTAAGGAGGCAATCGGTTGTGGGGAGGTAGGAAAGTTGATTTCTGATTTTATCTTTGCTCATCTTCCAGGCTACATAAACATTAAGAACATTGTTATTTTACTTTAATAAAGAAGTTTATAAATAGTCCAATATTAAAATTTGATTAAATGATACTTTTGGAAATACATTAATTTTACTGAATGCCCTCTAGCCTTACTATAAAAAAGAATGCTTTGCAAATAATGAAAGCTAAATAAAAATAAGCCAGCTCCAGCCACTTTAAGTGACGGAACACACTTTGTACCTTGGGGATGGGGAGAGGGCAGGAAATGAAGAAATTAAAGGCAAGGGCGTCTCACTGAGGTATATCAAATCCTATTAGACCAGGTCATTTCTTTGGCTGGAAACTGGACAGGGCTCCTATTGTCCTGTCTACTTTGCCTGAAATCTTTTATTTATTCTCCATGTTTGTTTCATTGGCAGGTAATTCTATTCCTGTTTCTACATTTACCATGCTAGATCCATCTTTTCCCTGATTTTATTTTTAAGTTACTATGATGTTCTTACTAAATATATAAATGTTTATTATTGGGTTTTAGCTGTTTCTATAATAAAGAGTTGTAGTTATTGTAAGTTGCATCTCACTAAGCTTTAAAAATGTATTCATCCACTGTAGAGAAGTATGTTTCATTGAAATTTGATTGCACACAAAGCTTGACATGAGGTTTATTCTCTTTGTGAAATAAACCATTCAATCTGGAATGCATTCACATTTATCTGAAACTTGAAGGAAATAAGTCATCTTTCACTTATATTTTAATATCCCATATTTCCATTAAATTAATGGAAGGTTAGACCTAAAGCTCTCTTATTGGACAGTTATTATTAATGATTCTTTGCACATAGAGTGCATGAATAGCTCACAAGAAAATTTCACCAAAGTCATGTTATATGTTTCTCATAATAATCCTAAGAGGTAGGGTTGACAGACATTAGCATTCTGACATCAGAATTGGAGAGAGATTCTTCTGTCTCATTTAAGGGATTTGCCCAAAATTAACCAGTCCATGGTAAATCCAGCTCTATAATATTACCCTTAAGAATATTCAAAAGGTCCCGGGCGCAGTGGCTCACACTTGTAATCCCAAGACTTTGGGAGGCTGAGGCAGGTGGATCATCTGAGGTCAGGAGTTCAAGACCAGCCCAGCCAACATGGTGAAACTTCGTGTCTACTAAAAATACAAAAAAAAAAAAAAAAAAAAAAGCTAGGAGTTGTGGCAGGCACCTGTAATCCCAGCTACTAGGGAGGCTGAAGCAGGAGAATTGCTTGAACCTGGGAGGCGGAGGTTGCAGTGAGCCAAGATTGCGCCACTGCACTCCAGCCTGGGCAACAGAGCGAGACTCTGTCTCAAAACAAAAACAAACAAAAAAGAATATTCAAAAGGCGCATGGGACAAGGAGAGGTCATTTCACATCCTCTTGAGGAGCACAGGTCACTCCAGACTATATTTTTCCTAGATGACTGGGGGACCCTGCTCTCCTCCTTTTGGCTCTAGGGACTTGATTCCTGAAGACGGGTCATGCTCCAACGTCTAGTTTAGAGTTTTTCTACTACACCACTTGGTCTCTTATTTTAATTTATTTCTCTGCTTTTTGGTTTTATTCTTTTTTAATCTCCTGGATCACAATATAATCATTTGAATTTTTGTTGTGTATACAAGGACTCACAGAAAATGTGTAATAGACGTGGTTCGTGGGAAAATCTTGCTAACGGAATCCAGTAGATTAATAACTGAGAAAATAAGGCACACATAACAAAAGGTTGTTCAAGGCTGTAAGTTCAAGAGTGGGAATTGATTAGAGTGATAGAATAAATACATGTGCATATGTTCTGAATTGATTAGGAATATTAAAAAGATACCTAGATTCCTAGAAAAATTAAAAAGAAACATTTTTTCTAAGAAATATGAAGTTCAAGTATAAACTTACCAAACAACAGAAGTGATAAAGTGTTAGCATAAAAAATTAGCATCGTGATTATTCTGTATTGTTTACACAGATCTATCAAGTCAAATGTTTGGCCAGAGCCATTCTTTATTCAGTTATCAAAATGATAGAGTCATTTGGATGAGTTCAGAGACTTCTGCCTTATGATAAAAAAGATAATTGTAAATCAAAAAAGAGTTTAAAGGCTATACTAATTAAACAGCTAATTGGATATTAGAAGATTTGTTTCTCCAAACTTCTACTATTTTTGATTTTCTTTTCTGTTTGTGGAAGTTTTGGGAAGCAACGTTTTATTCTGTGATTAGCTTCAAAGAGTTTCAGCCATGGGTTATGGGACTGGACCATGTATACTTGAAGTGTGCTTCAAACCATAAAATTCTATGAGATTTTGTGAGCAACTACATCTTATTAATAAAAATAATTGCTGTTTATACCCTATTTTAAAGTACTTATTTTTGCTTTCTCAAATATAAGGATGATGTACTATGAATTTGTAGTATCATTAACTATGAAGACAAAAGATATAAAAATTTACTGTTCACTCATTTTTCCTTAATTTCCAAGAACCTTAATCTGGAATTTAAGCTTAAGCTTACTTTAAACATTATCTTTATTGTTTTATTTTCTATGAAAAAAAATCCAACCTATCTATTAGTATGCCACTTTAAAAATATTAAAAGCCAGTGGATAACTGCAAAAGAAGGGCTTTTAATTTTATATCAAATAATAAAATAATTTATTCTATTGATAATTCCAAACTCTCAAATAATATCTTGCTGCAGTACTAAGGAAATGGACAAAGGAAGAAAAAACAGCTTTTCATGCCTTTCCTGAAACAACTGTAGGAAATTTTTGTCATGCTACAATTATTCTGTGATCATGAAAAATTCTTTTAAAGACATGATAGCCACAACCATTTTATCTTCTGACTTACTAAGCAGTCTGAGGGTGAATAGAGACTTTCGATTCCAGCTTATGGTTATAATTACTAACTGCAAAAATCCTATTGCCTTTCATTAAGTAGTTCAAATATTTAATTGAGACTACAGGGTGTCCACACACAGCGTTGTACCATGCATAATTATCCCTACACATACAGGAACACTGAGGGTACTTTTAACAATAAAACAGATTATCAAAAAATTACATTTTTAATTTAAGTTTTGACTTTAATCTTTTCTGTGGTTAAATACACATTTCTGCATTTTTTCTGCAAATGAAGACATTAAGCTAAATAAATGAACCATAAAGGGACAGAAAAAAAAAACTTTGCACTGTTACATAAATGGATAAATCTTTAATATGCATTAAACATAGCACTATGTCTTTATTTTCTAACAGCTTGTATGAGAAAGAAGAACTGGTGATGCAGGAAGTCAAATACCACCAGCTTAGTGGGTCAGCATCCTCTCCTCCCACATAAGCGGAGCTCGGAGCATGAGATAAAATACCTGGGTGCCCTTTGCTCCAGCCTCGTGCTCCCACAACTTTGCTTCTGACAGAGTAGTTATCTCTCTGACCACTGGGAAACTACTAAAAGAGAGAAACTTGAAAAGGATTGGACCTTTCTGTGCAGATCTCTTTGAAAATTGTCACCTTCCAGGTTAGCTTTTAAGAGAAGCCCAATATATTAGGAACCTGAAAATAAAGGAAAGTTTGCACATTGAAACATCACTTGCTAATAGTTTTATTATTGGAAATGGAAATTTGGAATTCTAGAAAAAGAAATGTCATTAGGGGGTTAGGAATTAACCACTTGCTACCTATGTTAATGTGACGTGGTTAAAAGAAGCTGCAGGAAGTTCCTGAAATTATTGAAACAAAAATTTCCCCCTGGAATCTAAGTCATGCAAGTGAAATTATTTAAACATTCCCTTCAACTTTATATTTCAAAAGCGCTTTACAATAGCTTCTTATGTTATCCATCCCTCGACTAGCTGAAAGGCATGCATTTTTATTGTTTTAGTTACTATTTAGCTTTATGAACAGCATTCTTGTTTTGTTGTAATTACACACATTTATTTCTGTGGGGATGGAACGACCATGCTCTGCTATTTCTGCCAGGTACTAATTGTCAATAGAAAATAGAGCCAAGTAGAGCAACCTTAGCTCTTCAATCAACACATCCAGTATTAAGGAAAAAAAAAAAAGACATTGATATCTGAAATGTAAATTCAAATCTTTATCCAACACGCAAGAATTGTAATTGTGGGAGATTAGGTTGGGAAAAAATAAAAAGGTGTATAATTAGAGTGTCAGGATTACAGCCTTCACTGGAAGCTACTGTATCAGGTATAACTCTGCAAAATTGTAGATGGTTTGCAAATCATCCTTGCTCACATTTAATGATCTATTACTATGTGCCAGATATTCTGTCTGAAACAGCATGGGAAGAGGAATCAGAGACAGAACTGCCACCTATGTGGGACCTTGCTGGGGTGCAGAAATTTTGTTTCTCACATTTTTGAAATGTAATACTTTGATTTGAATTTTACTCCTGCTTAAGGACACCAAGATGAAAGCTGATGGCCCCTTGCCCCCTTCCCTGGTGTAGTTTGTTAAGAAATGACTTTAGTTCTATGAAAGTGGATTCTTAGTTACAAACATAAAGAAGTATCACTGGCTAGTGAGAAGGGATTTTATTGAAAGGATGTTGGGAGTTCATTTATCTTCCGGGATCTGCAGATGGGCGGAGAGACTAGAAAACCAAGAACATGAACCAGGCACCATTCAAACTTCAGAACAGTGAGGGTACCAGAACAGCTTCTAGGGAACAAGGCCCGGCACGGCCGTCTGGAAGTTGCTGGTACCGGATGCTTGACTGTCCTTATTTCCTGGCATTGCCAGCTGCAGAGGCTGCTAATTAACAGAGCCAGGGGTGCATTCAGGGCTCTCTTTATGGGGGCATCCACAGTGGGAGGTAGTGGGTTTTGATGCGGGAAATTACTGTGTTATATCTCAGGTTTTCTCAATTTATGTAATAAATGTATGCATAGGTTCAGATGGAAGTAAGAAGTGCCACATCTGAGAGCTGAAGAAGCACTGTAATCACCCATCCCAAAGGAGATTATTTCTTAGGAAAAGAAGTGAGTTTGGGAAATATATTAGATGTATTCTCCTGTCTCTTCCATATTCCTGGGAATTTGAGCCATCACTTATCTCTGATATGCTTTGCTTGAGAGGCGGTTTCTATACTATATTTGATGATGTGCATCTGATGATACATCATTCAAATATTTCCCAGCTGTGTTAACTGAGTCTCTAGAGGCAGGTCTCCTGAGAATTGTCAGTTGTGTTTATTTTCCAGTTAAGTCTACTTTCAGAGAGCCATTATGAATCAGAGAAGTTTCAACAGAAAGATGATTATTGTTAATATTATTGTGGTAAGACCACTTAATGTGAGATCTATCCTGTTAGCACATTTTTACATGCGCACTGTTGTGTTGTTAACTATAGGTGCAGTGTTGCACAGCAGACTTCAGGAGCTTATTCCTCTTCCATAATAAAACTCTGTACCGTTACTGTTGAACAGCAGCTTGCCATTTCTCCCTCCCCTCACCTCTGCAACAGAATAATAAACCTGGAGAACATTATGCTAAATAAAATAAGCCAGTTACAAAAGGACACATATTGCGTGATTTCACTTATGTGAAGTATCTAAAATAATAACGCTCATAGAAATAGACAGTGGGATTTTTACTGGGAAAAACATTTGCTCTTTAAAAAAATTGAGAGAGATTTGCTTTAGTTGATCAAAATTATAAGCCACCAGAAACTCCCCAAAATGGCATATTGTTGAAGCCATAGTGTGTGCACAGTTGTTGAATAGGCACTTCAGAGATAAGAAGAGTAAAGTGTGGTATAAAAAAGAGAAAAATGCTAGAATGCAGTCATTGCAACATTAAAAGAAATGCTTTATCGTGGGTGAGATCCTTTGGCCAAACTATTTCAACTTGGAAAGATGTAGTAATATAAAAAGATTTCAATACAAGGAAATAAAGAAATTGCATGTGTGCTACTTCGCAAAAGAGTAAGAATTTAATGGATCAGGTTAATTATTATAAAATTAACTTTTACCATCTACATTAAAATTAGGAATTTTCTGATAATTTGTTTTCTTTTTGTCCTTTCAGTAAAGAACTCAGTATGTTTAACTCTGTTTTAAACAGGAATGGCTGCCTATGTCTTGCAGTTTGAATGCAAGACACTCAAATGCTCAAGAATTATCAAGGATAGTTTATGTTAAGAAAGGAGCATTCTGTTGAATCACTCAATAATGGTTATTATTTAGGATGAGCAACAGTTAATCACAAAAACTTAAATTCAAAGATACTGCTTAGAATTGTGGGTGAGAAATATCCTAAAATACAACCTTTATTTATTTTGGAACTCGTTTCAATGCAGAATAATCCTAGCGCTATACTTAGTAACAAGAAGAAATCAATTTAAATGTCATGCTGATTTAAATTTAAATAGTATACATTATAAAAATGGCAATTTATTGTTAGTTTTCAGACTCTGTATAGCTATTTTTTTCTCCATTCTCTTCTTATGAAATATTCAGGGAAGATATTATTACTTTCACTTTGCAAATGGGATAACTGAGAACTCAACAAATTATATAATTTATCTCAAGACACAGAGCTGCTTCATGGTAAAGCTATCATCAGCAATCTCATGATTATTAGAGTTATCCCTTTCCAATTCTGAAATCCTCTGGGAAGTGTCAGAATTTACACTCCTCACTGGGAACTACTATTGCAGTTGGAACTCTGAGGCTTTATTTGGGAGTTTTTACTGGTTATAGAAAATCTCTTGTTAAGAGAGGTTTTAATAAATAAAATAAGTTGGGGATATTACCAGATAGCCTCTATATCCTCAGAACTCCCAGCATCACACCTTTTATAAGAACAGTGAAGAAAAACAAAGTTCCTCCCCTCCTCCTGCCCTGTGTTGTTCCAAAACAAACAAACAAAAAACAAACAAACAAACAAAACTACACACTAAGTGTGAAAGTGATTGGAGTAGGGGAAGGCAAGCTGGGGCTGTACCAGGTCCAGGGTTGAAAAGAATTAGGGGATTATTACAGTTCTCGTTTGAAGACAAACACTTGTCAATGTATGTCAATGAACTTTATTGAACAACCACTATGTACTGGTACTCCTCTTAGGTATTTTGTACACTTAAGCATCTAAACCAGGGTTTTCCAAATTTCTTATGATGAAACAGATAGAAGGTGATAATGCTGGCACAGCACACACGGAGAGTGTGACGGAAGGAGGTCAATTAAGGATGAGTGGGTCCTTATTTCTATGCACCTGCCACCAGCTGGACGGCTGTGCTGGAGGTCTAAGCCCTGGATGCTTAGCTGTGTGATCTGTGAACCGGCAGCATCAGCCTCCCCTGGATGCTGGTTACAAATACACCTCTCAGGCCCACCCAGACCTGCTGAGTCAGAATCTGCTGTTTCCAAAATTCCCGAGCTATTCTCATGCACCTTAAAGCTTTAGAAACACTGTTCTAATTAGTGTTCTTAAAATATTGTTATGGGATATAGGCTTTAGTAAATTCTCAGGATATTCTACCATGTACTCAAGTTTGAGAAACAGGAGATTTAATAAATACTGATGTTTGGATCCCATCCACAGAGATTCTGTTTTGATTGGTTTAGGGTGTAATCTGGCATTAACATTTTAAAATTGCCTCTGGTGAGTTTTATGAATGGTAATGTTTGGGAACACCTGTTTTAAGTTAAGCCATGAGCTAAATTGTTCTTCACCATTTTACAGATGTGGGAACTGAGAAGTTATAAGGAAATCTAATTTGTGAGTGGTAGAGCCAGACTTAAGCTTAGACCTTTAACTCACTTCTTCTCAATAGTGGTCTGTGCTGTTTACTATTTTACAGGAGAGTTCTATATTACTATTTTTAATACGTTAGTATTATTTAAATATATTTTTTCCAAAATATGCCTGTGGTGGATGATACTGAGTGGCCACTTGATTGGATTGAAGGATGCAAAGTATTGATGCTGTTGTGTCTTTGAAGGTGTTGTCAAAGGAGATTTGAGTCAGTGAGCTGAAAAGGCAGACACACCTTTTATCTGGGTGGACACCACCTAAATCAGCTACCAGCTCAGCCAGGATATAAAGCAGGCAGAAAATCACAATGGCAAAGCACACTAAATATGGCCTGAGAAGGACTCCGTACTTCTGTATTTGAGTCCTTGTGGATGAACTGTAACCTAGCTTAATAGTCAGACAAAATTTAAAACCTAACTTAATAATATGCACTCTAACAGTGATTGAATGTTGCCAATTCCAGCAGGATTCAACCACTCATGGACTGCTTTTGTTCAAACTGCGTTCAAACAAGGCAAACGCTGAGCTGGAACCAATCTCACTGTTTAATGTACCTCACTTCTGATTCCTGTAGGTCACTTTATCTTTTTTGTTTATACATTTATTCTGATCACGAGGCACCCCTAGAGTCTCTGTGAATCTACTGTGATTCTGGGGGCTGCCTGATTTCGCGAATCATTCATTTCTCAATTAAACTCCTTTAAATTAATTCAGCTGAAGTTTTTCTTTCATCAGTGAAAAGACTAGACTGGCTTAGCCTTCCAGCCTGGGTCTTTCTCCCATGCTGGATGCTTCCTGCCCTTGAATATCAGACTCAAGATTCTTCCGTTTCGGGACTCAGACTGGCTTCCTTGCTCCTCAGCTTGCAGATGCCCTATTGTGGGGTCCTGTGATCATGTGAGTTAACACTTAATAAACTTTCCTTTATATATACATCCTATTAGTTCCGTCCCTCTAGAGAACCCTGACTAATACGATGTCTCCATTGAAAAGAAGAGAAAATCTATTAAAAAAACTGATATAGTCATAGTCCTTCAAGAAAACTACCAAAGGAACTCATATGTTGTAGACAGTTATTTTGTTATTGCTCTAAAGACATCAAAATAATTATACACCTTGTTTACAATGCTTTTAAGTTGATCACATTCAAAGTTGTGTCCTATCCATTCATGTACATAACATTTAATGTCATATTGACTCTTGCCTTTTCAGTAGTGATCGGTATAAATTATCTAAAAATCAATCCTGAAGGTTATAATTTATTTTTCCATTTTGAACTTTGCCTTTGAAAGATCATTTATGTATTTTAAACACAGTTTTAAAAACTAATCTCCAGAAGTCTAATTTCTCATATTAACCAAATTAGAGAGGTTAATTAGAAGATGAACTCTTAGCTACAGCCATCATTAGAACTTGGGTATTATTTCAAACGCATCTCTCTTCCTAATCTTAGCGGTTGAAACAATTTCACAGGTTAAACCAGCCAACTTGACAGCCCGTGAATGGTTACTCACTGACAGGCCCAAGGAGAGGCCAAATGATGATCGTATCTCTTAACGGCAGAGCAACAGAATATTTGAAATTAAATAGAATTGGACTTAAATCTCATCCCAGTGGACAACTGGGAAAACTTGGAAACATTAATCTTGCCGAATATTTGTGCATCATTTAATAACTAATACTATATGCACTGAATTAAGTACCTAGCAGGATTTACAACACTGTGTATAAGGAGCCTCGCATGTGTTTCCTGATCTTCGGTGTTTTTAGAGTTAATATTATGACGATGTGTAAATTTGGTATCGAGAATTAAAATTTGCTTGGCAGTTCTAGTGTTCTATACACTGTTACCTATGTCCATCGACTCCAACTCATTGAGGTTCATGATGCTAAGGTGAATTCTGGATTGAAACCCACGTCTGTCTGCTTATAGGGACTTTTGCCAACTTCAGGGTTTCCTGCTTTTGCTCAGTTGAGCCTTTCAAGGCTCGATCACATTTGAGTTACAGCAAATCATGGCATCCATCGTTCACTGATGGACTATGTTCCAGAAGTTGCGAGAAAAGTAAAGGCAGATAAAAGGAGAGAGACAGAGAGGACTCATAAATATTCTGAAGTATATGACTAATCTAGTATAATGGAAGCTCAGAAAATAAATTGTATTTCCAAATATATATTTCTGAATTTTTTGGTGTTTGTTATTGGTATTCTCTGAAGGGCCACCTTCTTTTCTTTCTAATGCTCTATGTCCCTACAAAGGAATGACGATTAATTCACTGGAATAAGAATCACACGAATTGGTACATAGTCCCAATCTGCTTGGCATGTCATTTAATGTGGAGCCATTTACCTGGCCAAGTGAATACTTTTAAATTAAACAGTTTTCTTGCACTGTGATTGGTGCCAATGCAGTCTAGGGTGAAGTCTTAAACATAATCCCTTATAGGATTTCCTAGGTTCTCCCTCAGAGTTTCTAACTCCATAGATTTGGGGGTGGGTCCCAGAATTTCCATTTCTAGAAAGTTCCCAGGTGATGCTGAAGCTTCTGGTCCAGGTACTACACTTTGAAAACTGCTGTTTTAGTGTTTACATGTGGTAGCATGAGTTAGTTTTACCTGGGGCTTTTAATCCCAAGTTCTGCCACTTAACAGCTGTGCTATAATTAAGTTATGTGATGTCTCTGTAGTTTGATTTCTTTGTACAGTGAGTAAAATAATCGTACCCATTTAAATAAGATTATTGTGAGAATTTAATAAACAAGAAATTTCTTATAATGCCTGGTATATAGTAATCACTCAATAAGTTATGTCAATGGTCAAAGCAAATGTCTGAATTATAGATGAGGGAGAAATATTGTGAATTCTATAGCATTTTAATGGCCTGTTCTCTCTACCTGTCACTAGCCAGTTTCTATCTGACATTGGTCTATTCTGTGCTCTTCCTTTCCTGAGGGAACCCAACCACGTTTACTGCCTAAAGCACTCTCGTGGCACTTCTAACATGGGTGCAAGGAGGAGATGTCAAGAAATCGTGACAAACTGCAAGACTCAAATCTCCTTTTCAATTTTAAAAATCAAAACATGTATTCATATCCCATGGCACATATGGATGAAGATATTGTTTTTCTCAGTTAATATTTTAGTTTTGCTTTTGCACCAGAGCCTAGTTTTTTTTTGTAAGTGTCCTTTATCAGGCTACTGCAGAACTGCACAAATACTGAATTGCCCCAGAATATTTGCTTTAAACTTGTTTCTTTAAAGCAAATGTAAAACTACAAAGGGTTATATTTACCTAGAGGTTTTATCACCATACACTTAATTTAAACTCATATAAAATTAGGATTAGTTATATTTAGTCTTTTCATCATTCACTTAATTTAATATCATTCTTAGTCCATAACTT
Organism: Mandrillus leucophaeus; assembly: GCF_000951045.1. NCBI lineage: Eukaryota > Metazoa > Chordata > Mammalia > Primates > Cercopithecidae > Mandrillus > Mandrillus leucophaeus. The sequence goes on along the minus strand of NW_012101754.1, from coordinate 5,029,282 downwards.
AGATATAAAAAAATTTGCATTTTTTTCTATCCTCCATTGGCCCTAAATCCCCTTAAACAAAACAAAACCCAAGGCAATATTTTTGCCTGGAAAACTTGAAGTTTGATTAGTTCCACCTACTTTCATGCACTTTAATTTGGGCCCCTTCTCCTCGGTAGTCTAGAATATAAACTTTTTTTTTTTCATTTTTAAGAGATCAGTTTGGAAAACCTACCAAAACAAGACAAAATCAATGGTTTCCTTACAGAAAGAAGCCTGGGGAAAGAATTAGCAGGAATTACTCCACGGGTGCTGCTGCTACTAGTTTTTTATGCATGATTGCTTGTCATTTGGCTGAAATCAATGGTTCTCTGTACACCACAAGAGCAGTGGAAATGGGGGGCAAACTGCAAGTTAAGACTGCCCTGAATGTGGATTCAGCACTTCACTGCTGTCCTCCAACATGTGCCCTCAAAGTACCACTTGGCTGGGAATTACAAAGGGCTGCATTTAGCAAAGCTTTAATTTAAAATAGTCACAGGTGACAGCTCTATTATTTTTGCACGTTCAGATGCAGCCACAGCTGTTTTTATTTATCTCAGCTGTATACACACCCATTTGTTCTAATTATTAGTTTCTGATGTAGCTGAAGATACATATCTCGAATGCCTATCAAGACTAAATTCAATTAAGGAAATCGTACTTTTCACCTTCACCCCCTTTGGTCCTGCTTGGCTCCTGGAAATTTCCACAACGTAAAACTTTGATCCTCATTTCATCTCCTCCCACAAGAAGCGATTTCCAAAGTTGTCCTAGGTTACTGATCTATTCCAATTTAATAGTTACTGACATTTTTTCCCTGCATATTTAACACACTACAAGCAATTACCATGTGGCAATTATGAATTTAAAAATTTTAAAAAACGCAATGATTGGTTGAGCTTCTGCTACTACTGATAAAACATTGTTAGACCTTTGAGGTGTAAAAAAGTGAATTCAACCTGCCCTCTGCTTTCTAAAAATTGCCTTTTTGCTCTTAATAATGCATATACAGCTTTATTTCTTATAAAAATAATTTCAAGTTCCTTCTATGCCCATGAAATATTTTCAGTTATTTTTGATTTCAGGAAGTATGAAAAATTGTTTATACGCAAAAGAATTGCGGTGTGACCCATTCGAACTCTGTCTCAGCAACAGACAGCTTTGGATTGTAGACCTCACTTTGTTTTGCTTCTTTCTGTTTGATGTTCCACCTGTGGTCCATTCACTGTATTTGATGTGTTGCAAAACAATGGAATAATGGCTTTCCCACCAGTAATGTAAAAAGAAACATGGAGGAACTAAATAAGGGCCTAGAAAATTTGAGATAGAGGAAAAGAGATATAATTAATGAGGAGAGGGATCAAGAAGATTAGCAGGATTTTTAAAAGGGAATTTCATTTGCAAGGTACACAGAACACGACACACAAAAGTGTAAGAAAAAGAAAGTTTTCTTTAACATTTATATAAAGATTCCTTTTGGAAAATATAACAGATTTGGTTGCAGAGTGGTCTGGGGTTGATTTACTTTTAAATTGGAAAAACACAGTTTTTTGTGTTTTTTTTTTTTTTAAATTTGAAATAAGAGCTGATATGCAATATTGTAGGGGAGTTGGTTGACCTTTTAGTCAGAATAGTGGCTTTTGCAATCATGGTGACAACATTAACTGTGGCTCCTCTTGAGGAGGAGTTCATTTATCTTCGTAAGTTCATTAATGCTGGGGGAAAATATGCATAGCAACTAATCTACCAATATTTGAGAGAATTAGGCAAACTCTCAAGAACGTAGGAAAGAAACTATAAGGTCAACAAGCTTATAAAATGTAAAAATCATGAAAAGGCAGGTAATAAATAATAGACATTGATTTTTTCTGTCCAGTAAAGACCATGAAAAGATAAGTATTGTAATTTTAACATAAGAGTGCTCTAGAATACTGGGTTTGCTTTTTAATCGATTAACATGATTTTAAAAAATGACGATTTAAAAAAATATTTTCTCCATTACTTTGAGTTATCACTTTAAACATAGGTAACATCAAGATATGTTTCTGAATTGTATATTTAATCAGGACCACTAAAGAGCACCGGTGAAATGGAAGTGTTAGCAGCAATGTTCTGTTGTAGGAAGATAATCAGATTGGTTATGTCTGCTTTATAGTAATGTGATTGTTGACTGATTTGCCTTTTCCTAACTTAAGTCTGTTTGGTCTTTTCTTCTACTTGTTCTAAGGGACCCTGTTCAAAGGGACATTTTATTTTCCTTTGTAAAACAGTATTTGCCTGACATTTACTCTCTAATAATATTAAACTCTAGTCTTAATACATTGACTTACCTAAGGAAATCGGCCTTGTGATGGACCCCTGGAGGTGAGATACATTCTGAATGAGGATCTGTTGAGAGTTCGAGCATTTGTTCAGCTGCTAAGTCACTGCCACCACCTCATTAGCCAAACATAACATGTGTTCATTCCTTCATCAGTAAATTTTGGTTGGAACACATGACAGGTGATAATAGAGGTTATTAGCTGCAATGCTTATTAAAATATTTGAAGATATACTTTAACGCATTTTAATAATTATTGAGAGTATCCCTTAATAACACTAACTCTTCTAAATGAAAGCTTTTAAAATTGCCTGTAAGTCAAAACAAAGCATTGTTATTCAACTTTATATAAAAGTTGTCCAGTGATTTCAAATATGTACTAACATTTAATTTCAATTCTAAAGAAATATTTTTAAGTCTTTATAAACTCTGATTAAATCACTTTATTGAGTTCTATCCCTTTAAAAATGAATAAGGGAATGAATTTGTTTCTATTCTATTAGCCTTTACTTTTCCTTTCCCCCAATTAACCCCAAGCGAAAATGTATTGACTTTGACCTGAGAAGAGATACATCAATTTTGTTACTTATTTTGCCTCTACTCCCATTTCCCATACATATATGGGATATGTATATCAGCACAAATTAGCAGGCCCACCACTTTCTTACTCTTGGAGCCAGTCTCATCTTCTAACTTGTGAAATAAACTACCATGCAGCACTGATGATCTTTCACATTAGAGCTTAGAGTTCATCATAATGTCTTCACTTTAGTATCCCCTTTAGGTTGACATTATTTATTAAAAAGGTAGTTTTCAGTCTGATTTATGGGTCATTATTGATAGTAAGTCCACTTGATACATTGCACAGACCTTTCTTCTGCCAAAATGAAGTGTTTACAAAAATGTATTTGACCAAATACTTTACGGTAAATATCGCCGTCTGAAAGGGAACTATCTTCTTTGAAAGGATTAAAGCCTCCAGATAGTTACAAATAAGATATTTTTAAAAGTAGACACATGTTAAATCATGGAACAGCAAAGGGGATACTTTATGGAAATGAACTCACAAGATAATAATTTGAATTTGACAAGGTGATAATTAAAGTCCCCAGATAGATTTCTTCCACATCTGTATGCCTTTCAGTAAAGTTGGTTAGCATATTAACTACTGCTGGAGAATACAGAAAATATTCATGGGATGTAAAACTGCAAATTATTATTCATTTCAATTTGTATAATAAGTGTAACAAAATGCAGTGCATACAGTATTACACAAGAGGTACCAAACTCCTTTATAGACATTTTTTAGAGCACAGGCAGGATCCTTATATGACAATTTTTGTCTTCAAATATTCAAGACATTTAAGTATGAATTACCACTTTTTGCAGTTTAAAAATAATTTTGTATATCTTTAGTGCTTTCTAGGGCTAACAAATTCTTACTTCAAATGACTAGAATCATTTTAAAATATTATGTACTAGGATATATGGATATGAACATATATATATTTATACACACATGTATGTACACAGCCAAATAAATAATTAGTGTAATGTATATATATTAATATTGTTATATTTTCCTCCAGAGAAAAATTGAGGTTTGGTGACCAGAGAAGAAAGCACCATGGGTGATTTTAAAAAATGCACAT
>NW_012101754.1:5000165-5025239 GCF_000951045.1 Mandrillus leucophaeus | reverse complement strand
ATATATATCCACTACATTTCTAATTTCAAATAGTGATCCTACATACTAATTCTCTTCTTCGTAATTAAGTTTGATTGTAGATTCATTTTAATTTAGACATTTATATGAGAAAGCATGTTTAATACGATTATAAGAAACTGTATGAAATTTTGGGAAAGAACTGTTAAGTGTGCCCACACACTGTGGGCACTAAATGTCACACTTGAGAATGTCCCCGGCCCTAGCTGATCTATAACAAGAATATTTTCTGTCATATGGAATTTAAAGATAAGAAATGAATCACCATGCAGAGAGATGTGCTATCACATCCCATCTATGGGAAAAACAAATGAAAAAAAAAAAAAACATGAAGAGTTTCTGAAGTACAGCATCACCTACATTTATCATATTTTCATACAAATAAAACAAAGATTATTCTCCTGGTTTTGAATAAAATTGTCACTTTTAAAATTTGCCGTGGGATATCACAATGGACAATGCAGGGGCCCTTCAGCCCACAGTCAACGGGTGATCAACTGTGAAAACTGATATTCTCTCAGGAATATTAGCTAGAGTAGGAGAGAAAAAAACAACATGATTACAAAAAGGAGGATTATTTGAGACCAACTTTAATGTGAAATTGTGGAGAAATGGGGAAAAAGATACAGAAAACATCTTGACAAGTCCACTTAAGAAACTATTAGGTTGGTGTAAAAGTTATTGCACCAACTAATTACTTTTGCACCAACTAATTACTTTTGCACCAACCTAATTAAAAACTTCAGAGAGAGAGAGAGTACACAACCATAAAAGCAAGAGTGTGGAGCAAGAAGTGAAAATGACCAAAGAACACATTTGTCGAACATGGATATTTTGACAAACAAGGGAGATAGTAATTTAAAGTACAGTGCCACAGTTTGGAGAAGACCGCTCTTGCACACAAGTGAAAGCTCTCACCGGTCCTGTCTGATGCAAGTTGCATGTTCATCGCTGTGCAAGCGTCAGATTGCACACAGCTGGGCTGGCACTGCCTCTGTAAGGAGAGGAATGTACCACATTCTCTGCAGGCGACTGGAAAAGTTTGGATTCTGTTATCCAGAAATACACTTTACTTATCCCCTTGAAAATTAACGGGAGAACAACCTCTTTACTTCTGTGTTTTCAAATTTCTGTTTTATGCCTTTTTGTTGTTTTATGCAGTTTTATTTTTTCACGAGGTCAGGCACAACTAACTGTTGATTTTCACCAGATTACCTTGTTATTGGCTTGGCTCCACTGAGCAGCCCCTTCCACGGAGGTTTCCCAAGAAACCACGCATTTCTTCAACTTGGACTCAGCCGTGTACCTGTTTCTCTCATCAGCCATTAGAGTGTCCCACTAATATAGTCAAAGAACATCTGGCCTCTTATACAAGTGAACATTAGTTTTGAAGACGATGTCTTTGGAGACAGTAGAACAAAATGGATTTTTTTTTCCCCTACGCAGGAGCTCTTGGATTTTCCTCACTGCGCATTCTCACTTTTTCTTGCTTACTCAGAACATGATTTTCCCTCAATTCAACTGTACCTTTCTCTGACTTTGACCTGTGCCGCCTTTGTGAAATAAATGATATGTGATTTCTTTTACTGTTTCTCTTTCTGAGTGTCATATGCAGAATCCTTCAGAGACCATCCGTGCCTCCTACAGAGTCTCCGCCTTTTCTACCCAGCTAGCTTCCTCCAGAACTGAGTCTTAGGTAGATCTGAACCACACATGCAGGAGGTTTTAAGAACACGTCTTGTGTCACTTCCTGTGCTTTGGGTCCAAAAACTATGATTTTCTTATTTCCCTGTAAGTGTGTCAGATTCTGGCAAAACTAGCTTGGAGTTTACTGAGTTGACTGATACTGAATGACATCAGGACTCACTCTTCTACTTTCATTTTTTTTTTTTTTTTTTGCTATGAGTAGGAAAAAATATAACTGCGTGAGCAATGTACTTTTCTTCTTAACACAATTTAATCTTTACTAAAAATCATTTTAATAATAATCACATTTGTACAAAGTGTTTCACTTGTATGTTACTTTTAATTCTTAGACCTTGATTTTTAAAAATCTTAATCATTGCTGTTTTCACCCCTGACTTTGTCCCCAGTGTCTATATGCATAAACACAAATCTTTCTACTCCTAACTATTTAGCAAAATGTAAATAAAATGTCTTTAATTTATTACAATTTTGTGTATTTGTTAAATTTCCTGGCCTGGGTTGAGCATCTTTTAGTATATATTTCATTGTGTTTTACCGAAAATTGGACTTCAGACTCAGTGTGTTGCTGTCAAACTCTCCCGTCATGACTATCTCAGGTAGTTGAGGTATCACTGAGAGTGTAAAGAGCGATAAACCCTCGGTTAATGCAAGTTGGCATATCCGACAAACTCAACCTGCCAAGATCATAACCAGGGACTTGCAAACATGTTTTTATGACATAAACTCGTCTTAAGGTTTTACTTGAAGTACCATCCATCTCATCTTTCACCAGCCTCTCCTAATCTTTGCAGAATTGTCCATTCTAATGCGGTCTTTCTTCATTCTTTCACCCATGGCTCCATTAAATGTTTCTGTGCAGGTAGCCTGTCCATTGGAGTAACTGGACTAAGGATGGACTAATTTCTTAAGAAATCCAGAAAAAATCTTTCCAGTTACCAGTGGAAAATTTCTGCAGTTATCATACATGTATCATTAGGTTCTCACCTACCATTCCTAGATTCTATCTGTCTAATTACCTCTGAGGTTTCTTAGATTAGGCAAACACTTTTGCAGCTCTAGTATTTGCATTGGAGAGCCTTGGCTGAGACTAGATCTCCCGATATTTGGATATATTGAGGACTGGAAGTAAACAAAGACTGCCACTTCACACCTGTGGAAATACTACGTTTTTCCATAGAGGCAGCTTGAATACATGATTGGGAATTCACTGTGACTTTGGTTCAGAGGGAAAAAAACAAAATGGGTTATTTGATTATACAGAACGGGAAGGAAGGAAGGAAGGGAGGGAGGGAGGGAGGGAAAGGTCCTTTTTTTTTCCTCCAGGAACATGGCAGTTTGAGATAATTGGGACTAAAACATGTCTTATAATTTGTTAAATATTATGAAATATTCTCCTTATTGTTAGTAGAATTCTATCTTGGCAGACTATTTCTTTTAGGAAACCATTTAGCCTTCTCCCCTTCTCTGAGCACTACACATCTCTTTCTGGTAAGAAATCTGTCAAAGGCACTTCACCAGGATTCTGGCTCTTGTAAAATGCAATCAAACTGCAGGCAGTGGGGAAATGACCATTACTGAAACTGCTTTGGAGAATGCTTAGCTTATGAAGTTTATGAGCAGTCCTACCTGATGACCAGCTTACTATGCTCCTCTTTACTTCCTCCTGTAACAGGATGACTGACACTTCTCCTCTTTGTCATGTGACCTTGCAGAGCCTCCAGGAATTTATGTCAATTGCACATTTTCCTTGGCCATTGGCTCTGGTCTTGGCCATTGACTTGCATCAGTCAGCAGACATTTTGCAGACATAATATGAGCAGAGTCTCTAAGTAAACGTGTGTGATTTGGATTGGCCTCCTGTGCCTCTGCCATTTGTCAGAGCAACATTCTTCATGCCACCACAGGTCCCCAAATGAGAAGATGCATGCAGCTGACCTAGACCTAAGCCATAGCCTAGAGCCACACCCAGCCCATCCCAGCATACCCAGAGTGCTCCAAAAGCTTCCCAGCTGTGTCATGAGCAGGGAATGGCTGTTGTTGCAAGCCTTTGGGTTTCCTGGTTATGTATAAAGCAGCATTATTCACTGAAAACTTCATAAATACAAAGCTTTCTGCATGAATTTCTATTCTGTGCCCTGCAAGCTTTTATTAAGGGCATGCATAGTGAAAGTCTGATTTTAGCTGAATTTGGGGAGGTAAGGGCCAAGGCTGGATGCAGCCTAGCAGTGGTGCTGTGCCGTGAGAAGGGACAGCATGTGCTCAAAAAAAGTCAGAACAAAAAACCCCACAAAGTTTGAGTGTGGAAAAGTGCTACAGGCTTCTGGAATCAGTTGGCTCACTGAAGGTCAAGCAGCAACTATGAAAAAGTTGTGGGACATATTAGCATTTTATAGGGATTCTCAGAAATACTCAAGGAGAGAAACCCCATAAAAGTCTAGATTTTCTGCCATAATACACAAAGGGACATGGGCTATCGGTATTTAGGCATTAAAGGGAAGCATGACCCACCCCTGAAGGCTGAATAAGTGTGAGACACCTGGTTTATATTTATATAAATTTTTGCACAGGACAAGTCAACCTTCTAAGCACAATGCAAAGTAGCATATCCAATCTATTAAGCACCGTGCCTCTTAACTCCTAATATATAGCATATAGCAATCCTGCCACAGCCTCTAACATTTATTGAGTTTTTCTATTGACTAAGCTGCGCCAAAATATTTTTCAGGTTTTAACTCATTTACTGATTCATGAGATAAATAATTTTACTATCTTGATTAAATAACTAAGTAAAGTTTGATTTAGAAAAGTTTAGTAGTTATACCAAAATCCAGCAACAGAAAATGACTGTAATTTCCTACATAACAATCCTTTGATCTTTTTTTTTTTTCATTATACTTTAAGTTCTAGGGTACACGTGCACAATGTGCAGGTTTGTTACATACTGATAGTTTTTCTTTATCCTTTCTCCTTACATCTGTGACTAACACATTATACTTCCTTAAAATAAGGTAGGAGCCAGCATTTATAAAATATATACCTAAAGAGAAAACTAACATATACATTAAGAAGAAGTGAGGAAAAAAAGAAAGATTGTATATAACCATTTATTTTTATGCCTATTTATATAATTTATCTATGTATATAAATGACTTACAATAAAAATTAGTGTATACCTAGAAATAACAGACAACAGGGAATTGTATTCCTGGAGTGAAATCTAAAATAGATAGATGTAATAGTTTTATGAATAACATTTTTGAGTATATTAGCTTATCTTCAAAATGTGCTTGGTCTTGTCATTTAGATTATATTATATCCATGTATATAAAGAATAATGATATTAATATACTCTTACTGCTAAATTTATACATTACTAAATATAAAAAGTGTCATATATTTGAGCCTGAGGACTTGTTTGAAAATTTTACATGAAGAATATAAGAAACATAAGGAATACATATCTTGAGGATGAAATCTTTATAGTTACAATTTCTTTTTCAACAAATCTTGAAAAGCACTTTGATATGTCATCTATTGCCTAATAATGCTGATTATATGGAAACTGGATCTACATGCAAAAGCATTACATGTAGCGACATTAGTTTACTTCAATTACCTTTCTTAACTCTCACTTTGAAAGTAATCCACTCATTAAATTATTCATATATATACATATATATGAATATATATGTGCATATATATCATATACATATATGTATATGATATGTATGTATATGATATATATGTACAATATATATACATATATATGAATATATGTGTGTGTGTGTGTGTGTGTGTATATATACACACACACACAGGGGGGGAGAGAGAGAGAGAGGATCTAGCTTTGTTGCCCAGGCCGAAGTACAGTGGCATGGTCTTGGCTTACTGAAACCCTCCACCTGCTGGGTTCGAGCGATTCTGCTGCCTCAGCCTCCCCAGTAGCTCAGATTACAGGCATGTGACACCACACCAGGCTAATTTTTTATATTTTTAGTAGAGACAGGTTTTCACCATGTTGACCAGGCTGGTCTTGAACTCCTGACCTCAAGTGATCCACCCTCCTCTGCCTCCCAAAGTGCTGAGATTATAGGCACAAGCCACGGTGCCCAGCCTATTCTTGTATTTTGGGTGTCTTTTTTTTTGGAGTAGTCATACAGAATTATAAAGCGATTCACACTCTCTTACTCTAAATGTGTTCAGTCTAAATACAAAAGTTTTGGTATAAATCAATTCTGTATATTTTTATTTAATTTTAAGAGTGGAGAGATATTAGCTAATAAAATTAACTTCAGAAATAAAAAGAACAGATATGGTTATAGTTCCTTTCCCCAAATATTTTAAACTTACAGAAGCAATTGAGAAGCAGTATCACAAGATTTAAAGTTTTAAGGATATTATTTTGTTCCCTAAAAGACTACACAATGTCAATACTTAAAGTTTACTAAAAATCCAGAAGTTGTCACATTAGACTGAACTCACATTTATTATTTCTGTTATTAGCTTACCTCATATTTATTATAGAAAGAATGACCTCTCCTTATAACCATTTTATATGACAAATAATATTATGTTTTGATTTAATGGCAACTTTATGCTTTATCTAAAAGGTAGTGTTATTTTTGTGTGTGAATTAATCTGTGCTCCAGTAACACTTCCAACATAGGTAAGACTCTGTATGTATGTTATGTTCTTTCTGTATCTTTGGACTGTATGGATTTACATATTTGTTTACTAGTACATATATAGTATATTTAAGTATAATATACATGTCTGAGTATAATATATACATTCTAACTGTACAAACTGTGCATATGCATATCGATATTGCATACAGCTGGTAGATAGACTCTGACCGCATAGAATAATTTTAAACTTAAGATATGTTGAATAACTCTTAAGTATTGATATATTTGTGTGTCCAATATTATGATTCCACCATTGCTAATGCACACAAAAAAACTACCAGTTTATTTTTTACATATATAATCATATTTCTGATAAAAAGTATTTTTTATTCAGAAACCCAGTATCGGCCATTAATGTTCCAGTTTCAGAAAACAAAAACTCCTAAGAGAATGAATAGAAATTATCTTAAGGAATTATAAAGAACCATCTCAGAAATTTACTCTATTACTGCAAAATCTCATGCAAAGATAACCAAGTATGGTATGTGAACGTCTCTTCTGCTAAAGCTCATGAAACTGCTCTCCGATTCCTCTAGCATTGACAGAGAATCTGGAGTTCAGTACTCCATTTCATTCCTGGACATTTAGCCTATTATCCTTGTATCCATATTTCATATTTTCCTTTCATGGGGGATAACTGTAAGTTAAAAGTGAATTTGTTGACTTAAACCTTATATGGAATCATAGATCAACCTAAAGGTTTCCTAAGAATATACCAACATATTGAATATTTGCTTTTTCTAAGCTGCTTAACAACAACAGAATAAACAAGCAAACAAAAACTAAAAAAAAAAAAAAAAAAAAAAAAAAAAAAAAAACTGATGGTCCAAACTTGTAAAATGTATTTTCTTGGTTAATTATTTGAAAAACAAATATGAGGAAGAAAGACATTGTAGTGAATCTGCTTTAATTTGCATAGGAGAGAGTTCTATGTAAACTAATGATAATGAATATGTTCGGAGGGTTTATATGTGGAGGGCTTTGTGTTAAGCACTGTGAATATTTTGTTTCGTTTAAACACCACCTTAGACTCTATAAAGCTAAGAGAGATTATGACAGTTGGCCAAGATTACACAATGAGAAAGTAAGAGATAGAACTGGAACTTGATCACAGGAAGTCACTTCTAAAGACTCAACATTTGACCATGGTCTCTAACGTGCTGATTTCGAGCTATCAGCATGTGAATGTATTCCTATCAGGTTAAATGAAATCCAAGTAACTTATTTAACTTGAGTCTCAGATACATCAGAGTAAAAATAAATGGCCTCATTTGTAACATTACATTCTCAGTACTAAGTAAGCTATCTATAATGATACAATTCCATTAAGGCAGAAGACTTCATTTCATATCTACAGAACATTTCATTCTTTTCTTTCTATTTGTTTTTTTCTAGAAGAATTAACTGTATTTCATCCCAAGATGAGGCATCTATCTTTGCTGAGGTGAGATATGCAAATCATCTGTGTTGTTTGACAGTCACAGGCAGATTAATCATATCACTAACACAAGTCAGTTGTTAAAACTTGAAGCACATTTAATTAAAAGAGAGGTTCTCCCAGTTACACAGGCCAGGTGGGTGCATGGAAATGGCATTTTATCACTTACTGACCAGAGAGTTGCAAATACAATCCTATCACCTAAAAACAAGGAAACAAAACAATAATGAGAAAACTTGTTTTATTTTTAATAGAAAGTCAGTTTTGCTTCAGAGTAGGTATTTTTAAGTAAACTTATGAGTCCTTTTAACTTTTTTGCTATACCTTATTAGACACTGAGTTACTATTTTTTGAAGGAAAGTGGATTATAATTCAGAAATATTATTTTCTTTTTGTTAATAACCTTAGAAAGGACATAAGAAATACATATTTCTCAAAGAATTTATAGAAAAAATAAAAGTAATACTTCAATTAATAGTATTCTCCCTAAAACTATAGTTAGAAATTATAAAAGTAGGGAAGGGTCCATCAGTAGTATTGATTGAAAATGTAATGTTACATGTATCAGATACATAAATCCATAAATCCATAACAATGGCAAGGGGAGACGTCATTACTATTTGAGATAAATTAATATACTTGAATATTTTCCCTCATAAATTCACTAACCAAAAAACTTCACAGGACTTTTGAATTTCCATTGTTTCACTGATTATGATAGCTCCCAAAGCAGTATGTGTAACTTCCAATAATAATTTAGTGATGAAATATTACCAAACGAGAGGATTTTGATTACCTGTGGTATTATTTTCTGTCACTGTGTAACAAATCCTCATAAAAATGTAATTTTATAAAACGTATTACCATGTCTTATCAGCTGGGTTCCAGGCATAGAGTCCATCAGAGTCCAGTGAAGATGTTGGCCAGACTATATTTTCATCAGAAGGATTGGCTGGGAAGAGTCTGCTTCCAAACCCATTCAGCTTTGGTAGAAGTTAATTCCTTGTGGTTGCATGACTGGTCTTTTTGCTGGTTGTAGTAGTATGTTCACATTCATTCTAGATGCTGCCTGAAGTCCTTAGAGGCCTCTCATAGTTCCTTGCCATGAGCACTTTTCCAACATGGCTGATGACTGCTTCAAGCCTGTAAGGAGATCTGGTCTCAGTTGGCCAAGTCTTGGATAATGTAACCTCATCACCGGAGTCACGTCTCATCACCTTTCCCATGTTCCATTGGTTAGAAGTCCCAGCTTCTGCCCACATTCAAGAGAAAGGGGTTATACAAAGGTGTGACCACCAAGAAGTCAAGATTATGTGGCTCACCTTAGGGTCTATCTGCCACAACTATATATTTAAATATAGTTTCAAAGAAGGACTGTGAAAAAGCATAAAGAATTGTGGGGAGTGCCTGAGAATTGAGGATGTTTATCCACAGATTTTGTAAGGCTTACATTAAACAAGTCTATCTTATTCAGAAAGTTTTAAAAAATGGGTTTATATGACTTTACTTATTGGGGAAAGCTATCTGACTTGTCTTTGAGGGGAAAAAATTTTAAAAATACAGATAAAATACTCTGTCTGCAAAATAATTGCTGGAATATGATCTAACAGAAAAGCCCAGCAGACCTGATTCAAACCTGATGTGAACACAGAAGGCTTTGAAATGAGTAAATTTAATTATTAAACCTAATTTTTCAGATGAGGAAACTGAAATACTGGGGTTAAGTATCTTTTGCAGAGTCACAGAGTTAAATAATTTTGGAGCCAGAATTCAAATTCAGGCAGCTGGCTTCAGACCTCGTGCTATTAAAACTGACATTAAACTTGACATCCATCTTACATGCAAATGTTACTCTCTCTACCAGGAAAATAACGCATTTAAAAATCCCAGCTCAGATATTACTTCCAACCTACAAATTTCCTGGACACACTAAGTAATAGAGTTAATCACACCGTCTTGTGAGTACTACCCACAGTATCCGGGCTCCACCACACTGTAATGCAATAGGTGTGTTCACACTGTTTGTCTCTCCTGGTGAATAGTCAGTTCATCAGAGCATGACTGTGTTGTATGTCCTGTTATCCTTAGCAAATGATGTAGTGCCTTGTGCATAGAAAGAAATTAATCTTGATGCCTTTCAAGTTCTACCCCAAACAGTCAAGTCATGTTGATTGAAAAGTACCTTCTCAGTGTGAGAAATTACCATCACAGTATTTGAAACAAGTTTGTATCCTTAAGGGCTCCATACTGAGGACATTTTCTTCATAGGATTCTAATGTCTAATGACTTGGCCTGATCCTCACCTAATCCTTTAGAAGGCTAGAGGATAAAATTAAATTTTCACTTTTGCAGTGGAGGAAACAGGGTTTTATTGTGCTTCTTGAAATATTGTCACACTGGTAATCTCTTCAAAAGCGAATCTGTTCTGGAAAATAAAGGGTTAGAGGCCTCTGTGGAGGAATACAATAGTGGAATATTTTGAAATAATTGTAAAGCAAAACAGATAATTGTGTTTTCAAGCTCTTTGAAATATATACGTAAGATGTTATGTGCCTGAGGTTGAACAAAAAGATAAATAGTTATAGTCATTACCCAATAATGTGCCAATTATAAATAGCATTGTGTGTACACGTCCTCTATTATAAAAATCAGAACAGGATGAAAACGATTATAATCACGTTAATAATTTGATTTGTTTCATTCATCTTTTGAGTTATCTTTTCATAAAATTAGATACTGTGTTATTTCCTTCTGGAAAGCAGAATGGTGCATGTGAGGAGAATGTTTTCATGTTAATCAATGCTGACAAGAATATTATACTTTAAAAAAAAAACAAAACAAAACAGAAGGTAGGCAGATTGGGGGTTGGAGGAGGGACAAATGAAGAAGACCAGATTGAAATTATTAGTTGCCAGAAATATATCTATTGACTTTTTATGTTTTTAGAAGTACCTCTGTTAGCTTCCCAAAATACAGCTGTTTACAGTGATTGATAAGTTCCCGTGCTTTTAAGCTTATTCACATCCATTAGTTCTGCCTTTTTCCCCTGTTAAAAATCTGAAGCTGTCAGATTGAAGCAGCATGATCAGCTAATGTTCCTGCCAGATTCAAAGCATGTCCCCAGGGATGGCAAAAGTATTCTAAATCTCAAAGAAATGGCTTTTTAAATGTTGCCTGTTGACATTGGTCACTCCATTTGCTGTATCCGAAATGTTGAAATAAATGTCAGGCAATTATAGAAACAGGACTTTGATGATCAATTTTCTATAAATATTTTATGTTTAGCCCAAACAAAAGAAGGTATTTGGAATTCACTATTTTATGTAAGACTTTTATTTTAAAATAGTATATAGTATATTTTCAAAATTGGTTAATTAATTTTCTAGTTTTCACTTCAAATAATGATTATTTACTTTATTTCCTCTAGCATTTGATTATTTTCTTACAAACTGTTTTTTTTTTCTTTCTCCTGTAATAATTTTAGAGTTTCTGCCTTAACACATTTAGGTATATTTTGTAGGAACAAAGGGAAAAGGTATCAGGGAGAGGAAATGGTTTCTAAAATGTAAATTCCAAAGGCAGTGAATGTTAAAAGTTTTTGCCAGTCCCGTCTCTTACAGAACACAGAACTCAGATGCTCTGATAAAGATACAGGATAAATCACATCATTTCCTGCTCCACCATCAGAATATTATTATATGAATTAGATCACTTTTTTAAAAAAAAGAACATGGCCTTAGTATAGAACAATAGCAAAAGTCTGGGGAAGGAGAGGAGTGCACCGTGAGGAATGGATGAAGAGCAGAAGCCAGTCCATTTACTGATTTGGTTCATGTGCAAAATAATTGAGCAATAATTGCATATATGTGAGACTCCAGGTATTTTCAAAATCAGCTGGCAAAATTATGTTATTCCCTACCCTCTTCTGGCTTTCATGGGTTCTCTGTTCTCTCTCCTTTTCCTCCATTCTCCTCTTACCCTAATTCCTGACCACCGTAATCCAATACTCTGAGGTTTTAGGGTTTGGATGATTAAGGTTACCCATGGAATTGTTTGGAAATGTAGATCTGTAATGGAGAGGGGAGAGAATGAAGAATTAGAAGCTGTATGAAAATAGTCGATACTGAGGCCAGGTACCATGACTCATGCCTGTAATCCCAGCATTATGGGAGGCCGAAGTGGGCAGATCACTGGAAGTCAGGAGTTCGAGACCAACTGGGCCAACATGGTGAAACCCCGTCTTTACTAAAAATACCAAAATTATCCAGGCTTGGTTGTGGGTGCCTGTAATCCTAGCTACTCGGGAGGCTGAGGCAGGAGAATTGCTTGAACCTGAGAGGCAGAGGTTGCAGTGAGCCGAGATCGCACCATTGCACTCCAGCCAGGGTGACAAGAGCGAAACTCCTCAAAAAAAAAAAAAAAAAGGAAAGAAAATAGTAGATACTGAGATCTGGAAACTGAGAGCATTCATGAATACTGCATCCAAAGAATATTTTGTACTACGTCTTATTCGTTATACAAATCAAGCAAATAAGCTCACTGTATGGTGCACATATGACACTATATAGGTCAACGGGGTGAGAGAGCTGCCCAGAAATAGACATGCAATTTTGTTATCAGATATTCTGGAGAGGTTTCTCTGAGGCAGTGTCATCTGAAGAATATACAGACGTTAACCAAATGAAGCAGGAGGGTTTGGGGGAAAAAGTATTCCAAGGAGAGGGAACAGGGTGCGGGACAACTAGGGAGCAAGGGAGACTAGAATACTTTGATGAAGTGAGAAAACACTCCAGTGAGTGAGCGCATATGAAGAAAAGGATGGAGAGCAGATTACTGAGGTCCGTTTAGACCATGTTTTAGATCCTGGACAGCATCCTTAAAATAATAAGGAGCCACTAAAAGTTTGAAGAAGGGCAATGACACCTTCCAATTTGCTTTTTTACAAGACCACTCTGACTCCTGCCTGGGGTAGCATGTAAAGGGGCTAAGCACAATACCTGGTGGCACACAGGAGCTTAAGTGGCTCTTGTTGAGATCAGGTGATGGAAATGGGAGTGGATTTGTTTCCTAGGCTGCTACAACAGAGTACGTGAACGGAGTGGCTCAAAATAACAGAAATCTATTCTCTCCCAGTTTGGGATGGAGGTTTCAGCAGGACATGCTCTCTCTAAATGCTTTAGGGGAAAATCTGTTCAATGTCCTTTTCTTAGCTTCCGGTGTTGCTGGCAATCCATGGAGCTCCTTGCTTGTTGGCCATATCACTCCATCATCATGGCGCTCTTCCTGTATGTCCTCACCTCCTCTTCTCCGTGTGTGTCTGCCTCTGTACTCTTCTCCTCTTCCAACAAGGACCCCAGTCATAATGGAATACAGCCCACTCTAATGACCTCATTTTAACTGATTGCATCTGCAAATATCCTATTTCTAAATAAGGTCATATTCGTAGGTATTACGGATTAGGACTGCAATATATCTTTCTTGGGGATATAGTTTAACCCCAAACAGGGGATTTTTGAAAGGAAGTGAGATGAGGGGTAGTGGAAAGAAACCATGTAAAGGTTTTAAAATATATTTATGGTGGTAGACTCAACAGGACTTCATGATGAAGTCTGAGTTTAGGGATGGAAGCGGAGTCGTGGCTGACTTCCAGGTTTCTTCCAGATGATGATGCCATTTGTTGAGATACAAAATCCAACGGACCAAGTAAGTGGTGGGTTGAGCATGGGTTCATTTTTTGACATGCCAAGTTTGATCTGTCTGTGAAATTTTTATGTGGAACTGTAGATTTGGTGGTTAAAAATGCCTTTAGAATTCAAATGAGAGCTTTGAGTTAGAGACATAAGTGTGGGAGTCATTTCTATTCAAATTATAATCAAAGCTATGCAAGTAGATAACTTTCCTCAGCCAGATAATGTTTAGTCAGAATAGAAGAAATCCTGACATCAACATTAAACATTTTAAAGGACAATGTGGACTATTTCAGACGTATATGAACAAAAAGGACCAGCCTAACTCTGCCATAAGAAAAAAACAAACCATCAAGAAACAGACAGAACATTTGAAATGATGGTTTTAAAGACAAAAAACATCAGGCAACCACGGACAGAAAAATAAGCAAATACATTGAGCCCAATCATTGCCGCGGATTACCTAAGTTCAGGTAAAAGGCAAGATTGTCTGCTTTCAATATTTCTAGTTAACTTGATAGTGACATTTTCTTTCATAGTAATAAAGCAGGAATAAATAAAAGGCATCCAAATTGGATAAGAAGAAATAAGCTGGTTTTATCTGTAGACAATATCATAAACTGTATAAATAACTATGAAACATACAGAAAGGTGTAAGAGCTAATGTATGATTTTAGTGAGGTTTCAAAATTCAAATTTAATATATAACATTAAAATCATGTGATACAAGAACGAAGAACAATATGAAATTGAAATTTTAAAAATGGTACTTACAATAGCAAAAAAAAAAAACAAAAACAAAAACAAAATACTTCCAGATAAATCTGACAAAATTTGTGAAAGTTTCACACAGTTAAAAATAGAAAACACTAAGGAAAAATTGATGATTACCTAAATAAATAAATGCAGAAAGATACATTTTTAATGGGTTGGAAGACAGTATTCTTAAGATGTCAGTTGTCCCCAAATTCATCTATAGCTTCCATGTAATCCCAGCAAACTACACTGTAGAAATTGGCAAGCTGAATTTAAAATTCCTGTGTAAATGCAAAAGAATTATTATAGCTGTAACACTTTTCTAAAAGAACAAAACTGGGAATAAGTATAATTTTAAGACAGGTATTAGCATTAAGATACACAAATAAATCAATAGGATAAAATAGAGAGTGAAAAAAACAAATAGACCTATAATATATGGACAACTGATTTTGGCCAAGGGGCAAAGAAAACTTGTAGGGAGAATAGCAATATCTTATTTTCCACAAATGATGCTGGAACATCTGGGTAGTCATTACACAACAGTTATTTGATCCACATTTAAAATTTAACTCAAGTTGGGTTATAGACGTTAGTGTGAAGTCTTAAACTGTAAAACTCATGGAAGAAAACATATGAGACCATCTGCATGGATTAGCGTTAAGTAAAGATGTATTAGGTGCCACAGAAAAAAACCTGATCCATGCAAGAATAAATGTGATAAATTGGACTTCATCAAAATTAAACAATCGCAACAACAAAAAATAACAAACAAATGAAAAAGAGCTTCTGCTCTTTAAAAGTCATTGTTAAGAGAATTAAAAGACAGTTCTCCGTGGCACACAATAAAATATTTACAAAGGATATATCTAATGTAAGATTTGTATCCTGAAAGTATAAAGAAACCTCAATACTCAATAATAGAAAAAAACCCAATAAGAAATGAACAAAAGCTTTAGCAGACCACTGAAAAAAATATATGGGTAGAGAATATGCATATGAAAAGATGCTCAATATTATTAGTGATTAAGAAAATGCAAATGAAAGCATAATGAGATAGTACTACACACTTTTTTTTTTTTTTTTTTTTTTGTGAGACAGAGTCTCACTCTGTCCCCCAGGCTGGAGTGCAGTGGCGCGATCTCGGCTCACTGCCAGCTCCGACTCCCGGGTTCCCGCCATTCTCCTGCCTCAGCCTCCAGAGTAGCTGGGACTATAGGAGTAAGTAACATTATGGACTAATGAAGTAACATTATGGACTAATGAAAAAGAATTTAGTTAAATAAGGCATGAGACAAAGGAAAGTACATTGATTGAGAAACGATGAAATAGAGGTAGCAAGTAATATGGTTTGGCTGTGTCCCTACCCAAATCTCATCTTGAATTGTAGTTTCCACAATCCCCATGTGTCATGGGAGGGACCCAGTGGAAGGTAATTGAATCATGGGGTCGGGTCTTTCCTGTGCTGTTCCTCTGACTGTGAATAAGTCTCATGAGATCAGATGGTTTTATAAAGGGGAATTTTTCTGCACAAGCTCTCTCTCTTGACCGCTGCCCTTTGCTCTTCCTTCGTCTTCTGCCGTGATTGTAAGGCCTTCCCAGCCATGTGGAAATGTGAGTCAATTAAACATCTTTCCTTTATAAATTACCCAGTCTCAGATATATCTTTTTTAGCAGTATGAGAACAGACTAATACAGCAAGTATTAAAAGCATTAAAGGTTTGTCTTCTAAAGGAAGAGAGGAGAGTAGAGAGATTGTCAGCCGAAGGGTAAAGGATTCTTGTTACTAAGATGTTAGAGCCTAGAACACATTTAAATACCGATGAGAAGGATACAAGGGAGAGATGAAATTTGAATCAATAGTTTGTTTCCACTGCCACAGAAAAGGATGATATCCAGAGGTTTGGTAGAGGGATGAGTTTTCCTCATAGGAAAGATAAGAGCAGATGGAGCTAAACGCTGGATCCTAAGGGTGGGATATTAAGGGAGTCTGTTTTTTATGGATTTTATTTTCTCTTTGATCTTGGAGGAAAGGATGTCTGCCAAGATACAAGGGCTTGGACAGGAGGATCACAGTTTTAATGAATAAAAACATATATGAAATAGCCACTTCAGAGAGTGGGACAGACAGTATGTGTTTGAGTTTAGACAAAAGTCCCTGGAGTTATAGGGGTTTGAATTCAAATCCGCGCTCCTCCACTCACTTGTGGTACTGTTAACAACCAACAGAACCAAGTTAAGACCCCAAATCTTCTTTAAAGTAGAATGACAATGGCATGTTCACCAGACTTCTTGGGAGGAACAAATGAAATACTTTAGTTCAACTATTTTCACCGGTCCTGACACTGGGTTTTGAATAAAGTGTGCCCAAGACTATTGCTATTATAAAGCAAAATGAAAAAACACAATGGCCCTATTAATATGTACCTTTACCTCCTGTAAAGAAAGGTTTCCAAGGAGTTCAATACTAAGAAGAGTATTGTTTGAAATGGAGATTCACATTACTAGGTTAACATGTGGAGATCTTGCTCAAAGAGGAGGCTGGTTTAGGTGCTGTGATAATTGTAGATGTCAAATGGACTGGATTATGGAAATACCTAAAGAACTGGTAAAGCATGATTTTTTGGTGTTTCTGTGAGGATGTTTCCAAAAGACTTCGGCATCTGCGTCAGCGGACTGACTGAGGAAGATCCCTCCTCGCCGTGGGCAGAGCCATCTTATCAGCTGATGGCCCAGATGGATCAATAAGATAGAGAAAAGAATGTGTGTGTTTCTCCTTCTTAGGGCTGGAACTTACTCTTCATTCCCTGCTCTTGGACAGCAGAACTCTACTTTTTGGACTCTAGGACTAGTGTACTAGCACCGCACTTCCCATAGCCGAGTTCTTACTCCTTGGATCTTGGTCTGAGAGTTACATGGTTGGCTTCCAGGGCCACACCATCACATGCCAGGATCTCCAGCTTGCAGATGCCTTGTCCAGAGGCTTTTCAGGCTCTGTAATCAAATGAGCCAATTCTCCTAACAAATGCTCTCTTTATCTATCTATCTATCTATCTATCTATCTATCTATCTATCTATCTATCTATCCATCCATCCATGTATCTGTCATCTATATCTATCCTATTGGTTCCATCTCTCTGGAGAACCCTAATACAGGTGTCAGCAAACCAAAACCAAGTGGTAAATGTCTACCATTGACATTCCCCTCCTTCCTCAACGACTCTTAGGAACCAAAAACACATGTAAAATTCCATGTACTACACAAGCCAGAAAAGGTAAAACACTGTATCTGCTACTTTACATAGCTCATTTCACTACCACAATCTACCATTATTCAAATACTGATTTAGAAAATGACAGCCTCCAAAAGACTAAAATCATCCATTTTTATTTAGAAGAAAAAGAAATGAAATTTTAATGACAGGCAATTTTAATCTATTTCAATTTATAAGATGTTACTTGCTGAAAATTGTTATGTGCTAAAATGATAAATACTATGTGTTATAAAATATTTTGTCATTGAAAAATGACCTATTATTCTGACCTACTTTATTTTCAGGGGTACTTATAGATAAAGGATTTTATAAAGGCTTCTGCTAAAGAGGACATCAGAGAAAAATAGGACGAAGTAAACTCTTCCTATGAGTTTCTTAAAATTCACAAAAGTAGTCTCTACTGGTTTAAATGGTGTCCCCTCAAAAGTTATGTCATTTCCAGAACCCCAGAATGTGCCCTTATTTGGAAATAGGGTCATTGTAGATGTACTTAAATAAAATGAGGTAATACTAGAGTAGAGTGGGCTCTACGTCCAATATTGCTGATGTCTTTCTAGGAAGAGGAGCAGAGCCACAGGGAATGGTGATCATGTGAAGACAGAGGCAGAGACTGACTGATGTGTCTGCCAGCCAAGGAAGGTGGTGCATTGCTGGACACCACTAGGAGGTCGGAGAGAAGCACGGTGCAGATTCTTCATCCAGTGGGAACCAGCCTGTGTGTTAATTTCAGACTTCTACCCTCCAGAACTGTGAGACGATAAATTGACTGAAACTGGTTTAAACCACTCAGTTTGCAATAGTGTATTATGTCAGCCCTAAGAAGCCAATATAAAGTCCTAAAGAATTTCAATAAAGGTGTCAGGAATTATAGATCACAGACAATACTGATAGGACCTTCTAGCATTCTTACACTTCTGTAGTGTTTGTTGCTCTTTCGGCCTTTCCTATTTTTTTTTTTTTAATTGTGATTGGCAAAAACCCTTTAAAAAACCAAGAAACAATACCAACAGAAACAAAGCTATGTACTTGTTTTGGGAAGCAACCTCGAATGGTAAGATGGGGGCTGTGTTCTAAAAGGTGAGGAGAAATTTACAGCGAAGGTAAAGAGATGAAGATAAGTGGTCCTGTGCACCACTGAATTCTGAGAACTCTGAACAAATCAGAAGTATATGTTAGTGCCCAGTGAATAGTTGTTGAATGAATGGATGAATCAACAAATACATGAATTAATGAGATAATCAATCTGTGAGACAAAAAACAATGCAAATGAGGAGACAAGAGTGGGTGAGTTTGACTAAAAATTGAAGGTCACCCATTTTTTTCAGCCAACAAATAGGTGAGCATCTGTTATATGCCAGGCATTGGTATTGGTGTTTGGCATAACGAAATAGCAAAGCAAAGTCCTACTGTCAAGGGACATAGACTCCTGGAATTTAGAAGAAGGGGCACAGGACAAATCAGAGTTTCTGCCATTTTAAAATTCTTTTTCATTGCAATATAGCTGGAGTCAAGTTGCTCAGAAATAAAGCAAGATAAATCAATTGGTTTAAAATATCTTTCACACTATCCTTCCATGGAAAGTGCAGAGAAGGGTCTAGTCTCTAAATGTAGGCAACTGGAGACTCCCTTTTCCTATATTCCTTTAAACCCCATGCCCCAAAACGTGTGATCAAGTCTATTCTTGAACAGAAAAGAACAGAGTGCCCTTTCTCTTTGGAATTTTATAGGAGCCCCTGAGAAAAGTTGCTATGGTCCTAGTTTGTAAAAGTACAAATGGGTGAGTATGCATCTGCTCTGTTCAGTTGGGAAATTAGCACAGGTTTCAGCACTCCTCAATACCAACTGATTATTGAACATGTACTAAGGGAAGCTCCTGTACAGACCAGTAAACCACACAATTGCAGAAATCCTCTAATTAAAGAAACACACAGTAATCTTCCTGGTGAATCCGAAGAAAAGGTTTTTTAGAAAAGTACATCTGTATAACGTACATTTGTGTAAGAAACAATCCTTTTTCATTGAAGTGCAGCTATATTGTTAGATGTTGTTCTAAGAAAACTCAGCTTAAAATTTCTTATGGGCTGCTTTGGCTGAAAATAATTGCCTAACTGGATGGTCACAAATGACCAAGAAACCAAATATATTTCATAGTATTAACTATCATTACAGACTGTTAAATAATACTACACAGTAGAGATCTTTTGAAAAATATTTTAAATGATAGATTCTATTTTGGCTTGAGGCAAAGTCTTAAACATAACAAGTTAAATAAATTTTTAATGAAATTTTACAAGCAAAAGAATTAATGTTCAAGACACAGAATCATGCCTTTTGGAAATGACTCTCATGATATTCTATTATTTAAAAAACTATGTGCCTATTTTTAGGAATTAAAATTGCTTTGGTAGATACCTGATAGATACCTATCTCACAAATCATGTTTTTCTGTCATAAGTAAATTTTTTAAATGTTTTAGTTTATAGGTTGTTTGTTTGAGACAGGAACTTGGGACTGTCTCTGTCACTCAGGCTGGAGTGCAGCGCTGTGATCTTGGCTCACTGAAGAATCCCTTCCGTGTTCAAAGGATCCTCCCTCCTCAGCTTTCCAAGTAGCTGGGACTACAGGCGTGCGCCAACATGCCTGGCTAATTTTTAAATTCTTTGTAGAGATGGGGTCTAGGTTTCCCTGGTTGGTTTTGAACTCCTGGGCGCAAGCAATCCTCCTACTTTGGCCTTCCAAAGTGTGGGATTACAAGCATGAGCCCCTGTGCCTGGTGAGTTTCTAATTTTTACATTCAGTTCATTTTTATGTGACTGGCATTTGCATAGGATTATTTTTATAACCAATATATTTTAGGTATGTAACCCAGAAGTAAATCACTAATTAATCTGCACTGGAGGAAATATAATTTAGGGAGAGTAGAAATTCTATTTGATAGACTGCACCAAAAGTAAGGTGTCACAGCCTTGAAGAGCCTCAGTGACTCTGGGAAAAACAAGCACCAAGACTGACCTTCCGGATCCGAGGTCTGGTAGCAGGATGGTTTTCAGTTCCATCTGTTGGAGGTCTCAGCTTCTGACATAAAGGCCTGCTTTATACAAAATGAGCCTGATTGAAAGATGTAAGCCACCAGGTTATAGGGAGAACTACAGGAGGCAGACAGGAGAAAATAAAAGAGTGATGATGTTCTTCCACTAGCCTGTGGCTACTAACGAATTTCATCAGAATGTTGCTGAGGAGTCCTCAGAACAGTTTACAGAGGTAACTGTAAGCAGTAGAGGGCTATGAAAACGTTTCTGGGTGCTGACAGGAGCCCCTGGCGGGTGGTGAGTTGGGAATACGGGGGCTGTATAGGGGGTGAGGGAACTGTGCTGGACACCAATCAATGGGAACCTGGAGAAACTAAGGCAGGGACTGGAATCATGCTGAGACTCAAACGTTTTGAGCTGGAGTACTCACCAGGTACTCTAACTCAATCATATGCGTTGAGTATAAGGAAATTAGGAATAATTGGAACTGTGGCTGGCCCCAAATTTCATGCCCTATTTATAGCCATTCATCAGATTTAGAATGAGATAAAGGAAGGATTCTTTTTATTATTTTTTAAAACACCCACTTCATGTTTCACACCCACATCATAAATCACCCAGAGGGAGAGTTAGGCCTGTGGACCTCCCATTTTGTAGTACCTCATATGTAATTTTTTTTTTTTTTTTTTTAACAGACTCTCGTTTTTTGGTACAAGTGAATGAGGAAAAGGCTTTGCTGCTGCTGTTGTTTTTATTCTCTGTAAGAGTACCTCTGGGTGAAAATTATTAAGAAAGCTAATTATTATATCTTTATATGACTCTAAATTTGGTCTATTTAAAAATTCAAAACATAGACATTTGGAAATGACTTTCTCATCTCAGTACTGAAGTTGAGAGGGAGAAGGAAAAAAAGTGAGAAATTCCAGTGCCTGGATATTCCCAGGCTAATTTCTAGACAAGTGAGTTTTGATAAGTTCAAGTTTCAGATAAGAATTTCTTTTTTCTTCTCTTGTTGATTTTTCCAAATCGTGAGTAAAAATGTCTCTGAAAGAGCCTGAAAAAATATATATTAATGTGGAGAATTATTGACATAAAATTTTAATAAATTAGTATGAGAATGAGACACTACAATAAATATTATTTAGAGTTATTTTAATAGTCCCCTCCCCTATCATCATCACCCATTTAAAAAGGTGGGTATATATATGTGTGTGTGTGTGTGTGTGTGTGTGCATTCATAAAAATTTAGTGTGCAGTTCTTAGTTTTTCTTTATGCAAAACACACAAAAGTGAATAATTGAAGCCATTACACACACATTTTTCCTCCTAAGTTCTGTAAATAGATATTCCAATAAAGACACTACCAACATCTTACTTTCTGTCTTAAATATAACTGAGAGTATTTATATATTAAACTTTTTAAATAAGAAATGATTGGATTTCAATTTGCCTTAAAGATTCATAATGTAATATTCTTCACCCTAAATAACTCAGATTATTGCTAATTTTTTCTTTAATTTACCTTCATAAATACAGCCTTTGATTAATATAATTTAGTGGAGTTGATCAATCTGAGATATTTTTACCTTCCCCCATTACAGCATGCCATGGAATGAAAATTTACTTTGCTGCTCAAATGTATCAAACACAGTTTCTGTGGTCAAGTTCCTCTCCTTTCGTAAATGTGCTTAGAGGATCTCATAAGACGTAACTCCTCTGACAAGAGAACCTTTTTAGCACCAACACTACAATAGCTTCTGTGTTCCTAAGGGAAAGATCCTCTCCTGAGTTAAATTTAACCTCTTTAGTACGCGCATTTAGCCACCTGATAAATCCACTTGAGCTATCTTTTGGGGAGAGAGAGGTACCTGGGAACAATAACACTTCCTTTTTGAACAGTTTAATAAAGCTTTGTGAGATTCCGAGATGAAAGATAATGTGTAATGCTAATAGTGCCCTCCACAGCTCTGCATTCATGGATCCAATTACGTTTTTTGTCACGGTAAAAGCCACAGTGGATATATTAAATGAGAGTGTGGCTTAAGAATGAAGGCCCAGGAGTCTGGAGATCTGGTTTCTAAGGCTGACTTAACTTCTGCTTTCTTATCTCTCTATGAGTATGCAGCTTAACATGGTTACCTCAGTGTCTCCTTCCATAAAGTGCCCAGCAAATATCTGAGAAATTCTTTTAAAATGACAGTGCAAAGTGCCATTTAGAATCACCTTGGAATGTCTAGAAAAAAATGAGCTGAGTGTTCAAAGAGGGAAATACAATCTTCTGCTTAATTTCAGAGTGATCATAAAGTTTGTCTTTTACTTTTTAAAAGTCATGAGATTTCCAGAAGAGGAATGACATTTTCAAAGCCTTAAGGACACTTGTGAAAACACTCCTTCAACTATTCTTTATTTCTCACCAAAATTTTGACTCTGGCTTTTCTCCAACTTCCTCTCTTCCCCAATTCTCAATTCCAACTTGAAAAGAGTAATTGCAATTTTAACTTTTTCCATCCTGGAGTATTTTCTTGCAGCTGATTTGTTTCATATAATTGTAAAGTTATGCATGTCAGATTTTGTTTTAGATACACATGATTGCTGGCTTTAGTCAGTCAACCCCCAAACCCTTAAACTGATTAATTTCACTGTGAAATAATTGATTATGAATTTGTAGCAGTATCTGATTTTATTTTAAAATTCAAGTTGATAGAGCATTGTCATTTATTGATTAATCTGTTGCCCTTTGCCTTGAGATAATCTTGAAGAAGCAGAATACTGCCGTTAGTAAGATGACATCTATGTATTACAAATGACCATGTTCTTAAAATACACACACGCGCGCGCGCGCGCACACACACACACACACACACACGGAGACATACTTTCTAGTAATAAGCAGTGTTTTGAATAAAATCTTTTGAAAGATGTTTAGCAAATTGAAACAATTTCTGTCTTCCTATGTGATGCCTGCAATTATATGGTTTAGATATTTATTGAAGGACTTGGGAAACATCATAGGCCCATTGGCATTATTCTCAATATATCAAAGATTCATTCAGTATAAATAAATAATTTCATTATTTATAATAATAAAAGTTGTCATGGAAAATTTTATAACCTGATAAATAGGATGTCATAGAAATACTCAACATGGAAAAATAAAATATATACATAGTTTAAATTAGACCATCTGTTACAGAGTTGTACAGTCTAACTCTCTGGCCAGGTAAGCGTCTAGCATGAAACTTCACACAATCATACCTACAATGTATTCTTGCCTAATTCCTTGTTCCAAAGGAAAGTTTGATAGGGAAGTTGAATAATTTCACTTCCTTTTAGAGATGGTAGAACTTATTTAAGTAGCTTTCCTGTAGTACAAAGATTAGGCAGCTTTGATTGGAACTCTAGATTGAAAATGAATAGAAATAACTTCTTACAGACCACATCTAAATTTAACTTTGCTTCACACCAATAAACTATAGCCTCTACTACTTTATAGACAGATTATAGCTCATCAGTATGACTAAAAATCACTGTGGAATTACTCTGTAATAGTTCTGTTGCTATGCCTATAAATATAATTTCAGTGAGTGACTTTTCCATTTTCTAGCTGCCTGGCTATACTTTTTTTGCATGGCAAACTAAAGGACTTTAAGAATATGGTAAATGACAAATTTAAATAGCGTCAGATAAAACATGAAAGTCGACATTAAATTATCTGGTTAAAAATTATTTTCAGAACAATTTTAAAAATAACATTTTTCTATTGATTTTAACTTAATGTTTATACTATTCTAAAAAAGTTTTAAAAATGCAATTTTGCTTACACTCGTAAAGCCTAACATAAAGAAAATAACAGCATTATTTAGGGGAAAAAGTCCCGTTACCCAAGTGAATAGATAATTAAATAATTATCATAAGAGACAAAAGACAGATAGATAGCATCAGATATTGTAGCTTGGTACAGCTTCACTACTAGGTCTAACAGTTGAAAATAATCCAGGAAATGGTTTTAAGTGTTTTATATTTAAAACACCTACACACACACACACACACACACACACACACGTAGGCAGTGTGAAATTTACATTGTTCCTTTCCCATGTTATTGTTGTATATGGGCAAGCTTATTTTTCACATATTTCCTTCTCAATAGTCTCGTAGTTCTAAAGAGGCACACAGCATTATCACCAAAGATGCTTGACAAAGATGGGTATTCTGAGGGTGATCCAGATTTACTGATGATGGGAGGCCTGGAAATCTGAAAATTCAACAAACTTTCCTAGTAATTTTTATGTAAAACAAAATTCAAGAAAAACTACTGCATGAGAAAATATGAAGAAGTCAGTGGATACTTTTTCAAAAACAGAAAGTTTTAAAATGGTTGCTGTGTAATAGACAAATGATTTCTGAGCTAGAGAAAAGTTCAACATGAAATATAATCTAATATTAAAAAGCCCAGAGAAGTTGCTTTCTTAAGTT
>NW_012101754.1:4996869-5000115 GCF_000951045.1 Mandrillus leucophaeus | reverse complement strand
CACACACACACACACACACACGGAGACATACTTTCTAGTAATAAGCAGTGTTTTGAATAAAATCTTTTGAAAGATGTTTAGCAAATTGAAACAATTTCTGTCTTCCTATGTGATGCCTGCAATTATATGGTTTAGATGTTTATTGAAGGACTTGGGAAACATCATAGGCCCATTGGCATTATTCTCAATATATCAAAGATTCATTCAGTATAAATAAATAATTTCATTATTTATAATAATAAAAGTTGTCATGGAAAATTTTATAACCTGATAAATAGGATGTCATAGAAATACTCAACATGGAAAAATAAAATATATACATAGTTTAAATTAGACCATCTGTTACAGAGTTGTACAGTCTAACTCTCTGGCCAGGTAAGCGTCTAGCATGAAACTTCACACAATCATACCTACAATGTATTCTTGCCTAATTCCTTGTTCCAAAGGAAAGTTTGATAGGGAAGTTGAATAATTTCACTTCCTTTTAGAGATGGTAGAACTTATTTAAGTAGCTTTCCTGTAGTACAAAGATTAGGCAGCTTTGATTGGAACTCTAGATTGAAAATGAATAGAAATAACTTCTTACAGACCACATCTAAATTTAACTTTGCTTCACACCAATAAACTATAGCCTCTACTACTTTATAGACAGATTATAGCTCATCAGTATGACTAAAAATCACTGTGGAATTACTCTGTAATAGTTCTGTTGCTATGCCTATAAATATAATTTCAGTGAGTGACTTTTCCATTTTCTAGCTGCCTGGCTATACTTTTTTTGCATGGCAAACTAAAGGACTTTAAGAATATGGTAAATGACAAATTTAAATAGCGTCAGATAAAACATGAAAGTCGACATTAAATTATCTGGTTAAAAATTATTTTCAGAACAATTTTAAAAATAACATTTTTCTATTGATTTTAACTTAATGTTTATACTATTCTAAAAAAGTTTTAAAAATGCAATTTTGCTTACACTCGTAAAGCCTAACATAAAGAAAATAACAGCATTATTTAGGGGAAAAAGTCCCGTTACCCAAGTGAATAGATAATTAAATAATTATCATAAGAGACAAAAGACAGATAGATAGCATCAGATATTGTAGCTTGGTACAGCTTCACTACTAGGTCTAACAGTTGAAAATAATCCAGGAAATGGTTTTAAGTGTTTTATATTTAAAACACCTACACACACACACACACACACACACACACACGTAGGCAGTGTGAAATTTACATTGTTCCTTTCCCATGTTATTGTTGTATATGGGCAAGCTTATTTTTCACATATTTCCTTCTCAATAGTCTCGTAGTTCTAAAGAGGCACACAGCATTATCACCAAAGATGCTTGACAAAGATGGGTATTCTGAGGGTGATCCAGATTTACTGATGATGGGAGGCCTGGAAATCTGAAAATTCAACAAACTTTCCTAGTAATTTTTATGTAAAACAAAATTCAAGAAAAACTACTGCATGAGAAAATATGAAGAAGTCAGTGGATACTTTTTCAAAAACAGAAAGTTTTAAAATGGTTGCTGTGTAATAGACAAATGATTTCTGAGCTAGAGAAAAGTTCAACATGAAATATAATCTAATATTAAAAAGCCCAGAGAAGTTGCTTTCTTAAGTTCCAAGATTAGCATTTAGCTTTCTCCTGGTTAAAAGTTTAAAACGAAGAAGTTATATACTCTGCGTAGGGCTGAGGAAGGTAAAGGACCCAAGGATATAATGATCTCTGTAAATGCCTCTGTGCCATTTCCAAATAACTGTCCTCATGCCCTCTCTTCCATCCTTCTTTCCTTGTTACCTTCTCTCTTCCTCCTTCTCTCTGTCTCCTTTGCTGCAACAGTATTTAAGTGGATGTATAATACACATTAACTCTATCACATCTTTTAACATACATGTTGGTTTAGTGATTGTGGAGCGATTGTAGGAATTGTCCATTTTACTTAATTTTTCAGAGATTTTTGGTTAAAACAAAATTCCCTCAGAGATTCAAATGTCATCTGTTAATTGAAATATATACGTCTGTGTTTTGAGATTAAGCCCAAAGGAAGGGTGGCTTCTCTCTGGATCAGACTATATGTTGAGTTATTTAATTACAGTAAAACAAAAATATTAAGATGGCAAGAAAAAATTAATCGTGATGCCTCATTCTTGATTCCTCATGAAATGGATTGCCTATACCATACTTACATAACACGTGCATAGCCTTTCCAAAGCTCCAAACCTCACGATGAAATGGTCCGTTCCTCCCTTTCCTGTGCGAGTGTTGGGAAGTTTCCTCTTCCCCATCAAGGGGCCTTTCCTACTGTGCTGACCACAAGGTAGTTTTTGGAGGGGATCTTAAGTTATATTAGTATTTTATGAGATCTTAGATAGGGTTAAATGATTCCTCTTATTTTGGTGTGGAAAGAGAATGGAGTGTGATAGTGAATGCAGGAGAAAGTTGTGAAAGACTGAAATGAGCTGTAAATATTACTAAATCACGTGACTAGCGGAGGCTTCCAAGATTTCTCTGCCTTTCATCGTCTTTGAGCTATTTTACAACTTTGTAAAATTTTAAAAATATGGCATAAATGCAGTTGACTTTCTTTCAGAAAAATGCAAAGTAATTGTGTCCAGTGAGAATGCTATGGACTATTGTTCTGTGAATCGACCAGTTCTACCTATATATGACTTTAAATTTGCCTTTGAATCGGTTGTAACATCTTATTGTTTCTCTTATTAATCAAGTAAAATCTTTGATTTATGTTCATGATATATCTGTATAAGCTACCACGAAATGTTTTTAAATGCCTTATCATGTAATATAACCAACTTTCTAGACAAATAGCGCTCCCTTTCTTATTTTCAAGTAAGTAGCGAAAACTTATTTGAAATTCTGAACCCATCAATTTAATTTTTGTATGAAAGGATGAAAATTTCCTAGAAGCCCTCTTGGTATCATCTAGGTAAATCTCATATCAAATCTGTGCTAATATGTTATTTGTCCTGTAACTGGTTCTTAGTCCAAATTTTGTACCATTTATTCCAGTCCTATATCCTTCACCTCAATCAATATAAAGTGCATTGGCCACACAGTCTTATTGTCTGTATAACAGCTTCAACTCAATTTTCAAACAGTATTTTAAAAATTGAATGGCCAAGTGCGGTGGCTCACAGCTAATCCCAGCACTTTGGGAGGCTGAGGTGGGCGGATCATGTGGTCAGGAGATCGAGACCATCCTGGCTAACACGGTGAA
>NW_012101754.1:4953995-4996819 GCF_000951045.1 Mandrillus leucophaeus | reverse complement strand
TCTCGGCACTTTGGGATGCTGAGGCGGGCGGATCAGGAGATCAGGAGATTGAGACCATCCTGGCCAACATGGTGAAACTCCGTCTCTACTAAAAATACAAAAACTAGCCGGACGTGGTGGCGGCGCCTGTGGTCCCAGCTACTCAGGAGGCTGAGGCAGGAGAATGGCGGGAACGCGGGGGGCGGAGCTTGCAGGGAGCCGAGATGGCGCCGCTCACTCCAGCCTGGGCGACTGAGTGAGACTCCCTCTCAAAAAAAAAAAAAAAAAAAATTACCCGGGCGTGGTGGCGGCGCCTGTAGTCCCAGCTACTCGGGAGGCTGAGGCAGGAGAATGGCGGGAACGCGGGAGGCGGAGCTTGCAGTGAGCTGAGATCGCGCCACTGCACTCCAGCCTGGGCGACAGAGCGAGACTCTGTGTTGAAAAAAGAAAAGAAAGAAAAAAAAATAGCTAGGTGTGGTGGTGCGGGCCTGTAATCTCAGCTGCTTGGGAGGCTGAGGCAGGAGAATCTCTTGAACCCAGGAGACAGAGGTTGCGGTGAGCCCAGATGGCACCACTGCACTCCAGCCTGGGCAACAGAGCAAGACTCTGTCTCAAAATAATTTAAAATAAATAAATGAATAAAAATAGAATATTTTGGTTGAGGGTACATGGGTGAGCTGTTTTATTTTATATATGTAGGATTTCTAAAATAATTTTACTTTTACCAGTCCAACTTCTATAATTTATAAATATGTAATAAATAGTAGATAATATTAATGAATGTGTTGTTTGGTATTTTGTTAGTTGACTTAAAAATGAGAATGATAAAAAAGGCATGGTGTCAAAGGCACTTCAAAATTATTAGTCATGGGGGTAAAAAAAATAAATAAAAGAAACCAAGACAAGTTGCCAGCATGGCTACACAGAGAAATTCCAGTTTCCCCAAAACTGGAAAATAATAGCATTTTCAGTGAGAACAGACTGCTTAACCTATAACAAAGATACCTGCTATATATTAGAAATTCTGTTTGTTTATCCTTAAGCAATTATTTTCATCTTGATAGTTTATTCTGATTAGAGATATAACAAGACTATAACTCTAGTCTCTTCTTGAAAAAAAAAAAATTCCAATGAGCAAGATGATTAATCCAGTTAAGAAACATGTCCAGCCTGGGGACAAAAAAAGTAGATCAAATTTTGGTTAGGAAGATTAACCAAGTGAAAATCCAGTAGCTGGAATTTATTGTAAAAGCCAAGAAGAAATCATCCAAGAAATAAAAAACTAAAAATAACCCTCAATATGGAATAAAAAAAGACATGGAGTGATTCTCTTTGCATTCAATAGAGACTGAGAAAACACAACTGTCAGAAGATTAAATATTGCTTTGGAATGTTTAGAAGTATGATGAAAGTAAATTAGACAATTGCTAGAAAAATATTCTTCAGTCGGTTCCCCTGCGCATCAAAAAATTCAACTTGATACTCCGTTTTCTTTTTCTTGACAAATTTAGGGCTTTTATTAGTGCTATGACAGAAAGAAGGAATGCTACCAAAAAGACCATTTGAATCTACTTTAATTATTTCAGAGTAGGGAACCCATAATTGGAAAGTAATTTATAACCTTGAGTTTGTAAAATCTGTAAACTCTCACAACGATGTGAAGGCAGAGAAAGTATCAAACTCAGTCCCCTATAATAAGCTCATTACTTCATAAATATACATCCCCCTCATCTATGTGTCAGAAATGTTTAAAATTTTCACCATTGGTACATTATTTTTGGGCCTTACATTTTTGTGGATTTGGTGACTACTTGAAAGAAATAAAATAGGATTGGATAATGTGAATTTCTTTTACACTCATTGTCACTATTAGAAAATAAGGCCCAAATAAAATATGACAGAGCAGAATTAGTTTTAATACAGGAAAAATTTGTAAGTTGAAGAGGAGAAAATGCAGCCAGGAACTAACAGTACACACCTAAGCAGTTAAGAAAGCGTGGATGATGATAAAAGGAAGGAAATTTCTGTCCTCCAGCTACTTTGAATTTAGTGTTCTGCCTAGCACTAATATTATTGAATCTTATGGTATAGTGCTTAACTATCTAATGAGATGATAGCTCTCCTACTTGCAGAAAATGTAGATGCCTTGCCTACCTCTGCTTGTATATATGCTGAAACATACTGATGTCTGCTGCCTTCTTAATTTTACATTAATTTTTAAAGTAAGGATTGATTTGATTAAAAAAATGCACTTGGAAAAATTATTCTGCTATTCCCCCATTTCTTGTTCATGTCTATTTACAACTAACAAGATTTGCATGCAAATAGATATATGGACAAGATCTCACTTCTTTTCATGTCTGGCTTCTCCCTGTTTACCCACAATTATTTTCATAATATTTTATTGTGATTCCACAAACCAGGGACAAATCTCTGAAGGGAAGAGTGTTCCAAGGCATGGTCATCATTAGAAGACAATAAGCTTGTTTTCATTCCAACATCCTTAGCTTTGTTCAAGGCTAAGTGGAAGAAATTAACATACTGCATGCCTTTCAATGAAAATTGTTTCTAATTATTTTGCTTCACAAATTATTCCACCAGGCATTGATTAGACTTTTAAAATTTATTTCATATCTGTCACTCTCAGCTAACATTTGTAATTTTTTATTGTTAAAGAGAATCTGTTAATTGAAATACAATTATCCTCTTTAGTAAAAGTAAATAAAATTACTTGGGTAGCCAACATATTCAAGTAATCATCAATCTTGGTCAGAAATTAAAAATAAGATGAGCATCTAAACTTGGCACTCAAAGACTGACCATCTGCACCTTTGAGGCAAAATGAAATTCAGTTAAGGAAAATCTTATGAAAATCAATGTTTTAATTATGCTGTCAAGGGCTGTGGTAGGCGGAAATTTCTTTGCCCCACCCCTCAAAGATGTCCAGTTCTTAATCCTGAAAACCTGTGGATATGTAATCTTATGTAACAAAAGGACTTCATAGATGTGACTAACGTTAAGGACCTGGAGGTGGAGAGTGACCTTGGTTATCCTGGTGTGTCCAGTGTAATCACAGGCATCTTTATAATCAGTGAAGGACTCCCCGCTGTGCTGAGAGAGGGGCATGCTGGAAGAAGAGTGGTCAGAGAAGCAACATTGCTGGCTCTAAAGACAGAGGACAGGCCACGAACCAAGGCATGCAGGCGGCCTCCGAAAGCTGGGACAGGCAAGAGAATGGAGCCTGCCCTGGAGCCTCCAGAACGCGTGCAGCCCTGCCTATTCCTTGCTGTTGGCCAGGTGAGACATCTGTCGGCCTGATGAGAACTATGAAACAATGAATGTGTGGGTTTCTTCACCACAAAATTTGTGTTAATTTGTTATAGCAGTGATAGAAAACTAAGACAAGGTTGTGTCTTGGCATGTCAGATTTTAAGTTGTCTGCTATAGTTTAGAAAAGCTCAGAGAAGGAGCTGCAATTTGTCTCTTTTTAAAAAAGAAAAAAAAAGATCACCTTCTAGGAGATTAAATATTAACGGGCTGGGTGTGGTGGCTGACGCCTGTAATCCTAGCACTTTGGGAGGCTGAGGCGCTACTGCACTCCAGCCTGGGCAACAGACTGAGACCCTGTCTCCAAAATAAATAAATAAGTAAATAAATAAATAAATAAAAATAAAGAATTAAACATTAACAGATTATTAAGTGAGGAGCTCTGTGAGACCTACCTTGGGTTTGCACCTACAGGTATTGAAAAGTTGGTACTTGAAAGCAAAACTACTACCTTAAATTCCCACTACACAAAAGTAAATCATGGGATTGAGGAAAATAATTTACTTGTTTGCTTCATAAAAAGAGTTATGTATCTCTTCGGAAGTTCTGTATGTTTTACAAGGTTGCATTGTTTGAACTGTAAGTGTAAATGGTTATTAACACTCCAGAAACCACGAGGTGCATTTGAATTGGAAAAATGGTATTCCTGTATCTTACGAATTAATTGAAATTTGTCTACTCTTGAAAATATGTCAAAAGTATTATGTAGCTTTACTACAGTTTTATCTAACTTCTAGAGGAATTTAAATTCATATAAAGATAAAGAGTAACATAGCAATGGAGTTTAGAGAGTTTTCAGATTTGCTCAGAAGACTGTTCCTTTGAAAACCTATGAAGTTTTACCCAATGTATATCTGGATCTAAAAATTAAAGAAAATATCAGTCGTGTTCAGATTCCTTTATATCCTGCAAAAGGGAGAAAGGATAAGCAACATCAATGGAGCACATAATATGTGTGGGGTTTAGCACTTGTCATATTTTTAATCTCAATACTTCAGCCAGATAAGTCTTCTTTTTTTATTTTTATAGATGAGGATATTGAAGTTTGCATTTCTTTTTAGAAATGGCTGTCATACAGTTGGCAAATAACTGACAGGAGAGTTCACTCCAGGTCTTACTGGCTCTCAAACCTTTGCTTTTTAAAAATTTCCAACCTAGCGCCTCTCCCTTTTAACTGCAAAATAAGCACAAAGTTATCCCAATTCTACACAGTGCAAAACAAATTCCTGTGAGCAAACAATTAGCACAGGCAGATGGAGTGAGGGCAGGTGGTTTATAACCATGGAAAACTGTCTGCCTGCTGGGAATTCAAGATTCAAACTCTTTGATCCTTCTCTCAGGGAGAGGTGAGGGCCTAGGTCTCCTCCTCATTAACGTGACGGATCCTTGGCTAGGTTCTCCTTTGACTGACAGAATATGGCAGAAGTAAGGCTGAACCATATACTGGGCTCAGGCTTCCAACTCTGACATGTTCCACTTCCTGTCTCCAGGAACATTCACCGTGGGTGCTCTGCGCTGCCATACAAATGTCAGATTGCACTGAGGCCACCATGCTGTAAGAAACCCCAAGCTGCCTACCTGAAAAGACTGGAGAGACACAGCACCCATCAGCTTTTCCAGCCTTTTGGGTCCTCCCAGCTAAATTATAGGCATTGTGAAGCAGAGATGAGAAGAGATGAGACCTCCTGCGTGCCCTTTCCAAATCACGGCTCAACAGAATCATCATATACAATAGTAAGTTTTTTACTTGAAGCCACTAATTTGGGGAGTAGTTCTTATGCAGCAAAAGATAATCAGAACACTGCGCCATGCAGGAGCTGATAAACCTGCTCACTGTTACGCATGTATCCAGTGACTACTCACACACACATTACTTGCTTCACTCTACTTTCTGGCTTTCCATTCAGCAAATTTTAAGAAATGAGAATGTTATTCATGAGAAATTAACTCAAGATGAATATTGTTATCGTTAAACTCTTCGTAAATGGTAAAATATTACATTATTGCTAGTCATTTTTATTTAAAGAAGTTTGGTTCTTTGAATGAAAGAAGTTTGGGTCTTTTGTGGATACTCTGCATATAGATATTCTAGACGTGAAAGAACGTTGAAGACAAAGAATGTTGAAGGCATATAGACATGAAGGAATTTTGAAGGTGGGTTCTTTTGTGGATACTCTGCATATAGACATTCTAGACTGGAGTGGTATGTCTTGTTCAAGCTTCTGTGTTTTTAAAATGATAACTTGACACACCTACCCAATGCCAATTTTTAGGATATAAATCTGTGTGAACTAAGGAAAATTCAGGAATGACTAAACCTACATATTTTCCCAAGAGAGACCGGATAACATAAGTCTTTATATTTTTCACAACGTTAAGTTTACAGCATCCAAATGAGCAACTGCAGACATATATATGGGATTTCTCTGCAGGGTTCAAGTCTGGTCTGGCCTGAGGGCAGCACTCTTACTGAGTGTGTTCCTAGGCATTCCTTGGCAGTCGGCTCCAGGCCACAATGAAGAGCCCTGATGATTCTCTGAGCAGGCCCAGCTTCCATTCACATTCATGGGAGTATGAGGATGACTTGGGATCTTCAGGACTAAGATAGACTCCTTCAGTTGGTGTGGGGTAAGCTCAGGTCATCTCTAGAGACTTCCCACAGTGGAGCTCATGCACAACTCTGTGCAGATGGCCCAGGACAGCCAGAGACAGGCACCTAAGGAGAGCACTGTCAGCAGGTGGACTCTCCACTGAGGGAGGTAGACGAGGGAGAAAGCCAGGTATCCACATGGAACGGGCCTTAGTCAGGGAGACTGAGATTTTGCTCTACACATCACAAAACGTGGATGCCATTAATGGAATTTTTCACAGGACATGACTGCCATAGCCATGATAGGGTCCCTGGCTAATCTTTAGGTTATGATAGCATCATAAGATAATTTTGAATATGAGGAGACAAGAATAACTGTAGAACTACACTGTCCAATACGGTAAACCCTAGCAACCTAAGGCTATTTAAATTAATTGAAATTAAAACTTTAGTTCCTCAGTGCCACTAGCCATATTCCAAGTACTCAATAACCACACACACTTGGCTACCATGTTGGACATCACAGACATAGACCATTTCTGTAACTGCAGAAAGTCTTCCTATTTGACAGTCCATCTCTAGAAGCAATCCACGGTCTTCAGGGCCCTGAAAAACTGAGGTGCTAAATCTCAGAGCAGTACTCTGCTCAACACTTAGTTAAAAGACTTGCTAATCTGTATAGTTGATCTAGAGAACAGCTAGTTCTTAGAAACTATGTTGCTGGACCTTATAACTGTATGCCAGGAACTTGGTGTTCTGGTGGTGATTTCTCATTTATCTACCATGTTCAGGCTTTTCCTAGCACTCCTATATCCATTCAGAAAGTATTTCAGAAGACGCTGTGATTTACCAGGTGCTATTGCAGGCACTGAGACACTGGTGAGCAAAACAAACAAGTCTCCGCCCTCAGGGATCTCACATTCCATGTGGTGATGCAGACAGTAAACATTCACACACAGAAGATGCTTTCACACAGGAGTGAGTTTTATGAAGAACAATTCAAAAGGGGTGTGGGGTGGGAGAGGTTGATGTTCAGGTGTTTACTTGAGAATGAGCTATTCATACAAAGAATCAATAATTCATTTGTTCCACAAATATTTTATTGATTACCAGTTATTTGTAGGCTACTTTATTAGGTTGCCAGTGCAGGGTTTCATTAGCACAATTAAAACACAATGACATTTGTTAGAAATTCAAAGACCCATGTCTACTCTTGCATAATGAATCAGAGTCTCGAGGTTATGGTCCAGAGATTGTTGTATTTAAAAATCACTGAAGTAATTTTAAGATATAGCTGTAACAGATAGGACACCGGCATTCTTCCTCAAACTCAACACACTAGACAATGAGAAATCATTAAAATGAAGTAAATATTATGATCAAGATTGTTTTGGCTTCAAAATTAATGACAGATTGGAGAGGAAAGAAAGTAAATTGTAAAAGACAATTAGGAAACTCAAATGTATTTAGGTAATAGTTACAGAG
The DNA here is from genome assembly GCF_000951045.1 of Mandrillus leucophaeus. Taxonomy (NCBI): domain Eukaryota; kingdom Metazoa; phylum Chordata; class Mammalia; order Primates; family Cercopithecidae; genus Mandrillus; species Mandrillus leucophaeus. The sequence goes on along the minus strand of NW_012101754.1, from coordinate 4,989,438 downwards.
GAACAAAAATGAGTAGAATCTGTGATAAGAGAAAGAATAAAAATAAACAAAGGACTTAAAAAAGTAGGAATAAGACAGAAGTCAACAGTAACCCAGAAATTTTCAACCTCATGTCTAAGAGAACGATGATGCTATTTAGCAATATATCCAAACCAAAAATATTAGAAGTAGGTTGGGTTCACTTGTGATATTATAAATTTATAATTACTTTTTCTTTAATTGTGGATGCATGCTCTTCCTTTTTCTGAAGTTCTGAGACATACAAAAACAATAAAGAAAAACAAGATTTTATGCCAGAAAATAAGATAGGAACAATTCCTCATGTCCAATATAATTTTAGCCTCCCACATAATCCAAAATATATATGCTGCAAATTGTGGGAGTTTCAGAATTAGATCCAACGGCTTATTACAGTTAAAGATAAAAAGAAAACAAGGCTTTGTCTTTTTTAGGATCTTTTTTGGAACTTGCAACATAAAAATACTCTTTCAAAAAATATAGCTCAACATCAAAGTCCAATAAAACAGTAAACTGGTCTAAATATATTAGTATATTAGCCTGACCTAAGTCTGGGAATTGAGCCAGACTTTTCAAATTATACTATCATTATTTACAGAAAAAGGAAATGTTAACTAACATTATTAAATAAAAGCACATATACACACGCATAACAGGAAACAAAATAAATGTTAATGTTAACAAATATTGAAGATGTATGTGTGCATATATTATATATATATTATATATGTATATATATACACAAAGCAGATAAAATATCCTCTTGGGCGTGATTGGAAATAGTAGCTATGCCAGGGGAAAATTTATGCAATCCCCTTGGCTGTGGGCTACACATTTATTGTGTTATACAAATATGCAAAAAAAAATGCCATTTCCACAGTTGCTTAAAACAAAATTGCAATTATACATTAGTGTTTAAAATTTTTTTTTCTTTCAACTCCTTTTCTTAATGAATGGTAGATAATGAAATTTAGGTGTTTGCAAAAACAAATGTAGTTTAAATTGTACCTTAGTTGTCTATGAAATACAAATACATTTTAAATATTTATGGAAACATTTGTATGTGTTCAGAAAGTTGATATTTTGTATTCAAGATTGACCCTGTTTTAAGTCATATTTCATTTGCTACATTTAAATTGACTAAAGGCAGATACTTTGGCGTTCACTTTTTGGTTCATTATTAAGGCAAATTATAACTTCTGCTTAAGATAGTTTTCCTGATCGGAGTAGACATTTAGGCTACCTATCTACGAAAACATCCCATTTTTCTATCTGAAATATTTGATCTCTCTTTACCCATTCTAGGGTTTTGTGCATTTCTAAGGTGATCATCTTGGTGTGGGGTCCTGATCTTCCCAGTGACTTAGCAGCACAGTAATTTGGCTGAAATGTTGATGAGTTCAGACAAGAAGTAGGTGAGGATGACAAGAGAGCGTGACGGGGAAATTCTGCCCTGAGGAAGGAATAGTTTGAGGCTGGAGAGATGTGCTACCCCCGCCACTCTTTCTCAAATGATATTTATTCTTGAAAGACAGTGTAAAGTGTCTGAAATTGCAGAAGCAGAGTGGTTGCTGTAGAAATACATACCATGACGTGCTTCAACTCGTTTCTTTAAAGGTTAAAGAAAGAAAAATGTGCATCTTGAAGAAAATTCCAAACCTTCATTGTGAGCAGTAATCCAATATTTCAATTTAGAAATTCAGAGGATTTTAAACAAGAAGCAATTATTCCAGGCTAAAAGCAAATATAAATGCCAGCAGTCAAAAAACCAGTGAAAAGATATGATTAAAACTGAGATTTAAAAAATAGATATTTATCTGAAGTTCTTCACTTTCAAAGTCCACGGGCATTTTCCCTTAGGAAAAGAATAAAAACATTAAATGTTAAAGAAAAATGTAAGAAATATTATAAAAAAGATAATTATTCAGTCAATATTAGTATTTTGTTACCAACACCAAAGACAAACAGAATATTTTCCAATGATTGGAAGCTAGTTTGAGTGGAGAAAAAACCGCATTATTATTACTATTATTATCCATTATTTTTATTTTTACTTTTGGCAGTGTTATTTGCCAATCAGCTAACACATGGTAGTAGACTTGATTTTTTATTTATTATAAAGGTTATATCTTCTCATTGTAAGGGAATATTTTAACTACATTGTGCAATTGTACATTATAAATGCAGCAAGACCAGATCAAGTGAAACTTCAGTGGAAGAAGTTTCTTTTCTTGTGTCTAGGGCTCTACCTCCCACCTGCTACCTTAAGTTTTTAGACGCCCTGTTCCCCAGGTCTGTACTTGTATAATATACAAGCTGTCCTTGACATAGCATGTTCCTCGTTTTTCCTTCATTATTTTTAAATAGTTATGATATACTCTTAAAAACAAATTCAAATATTACTAATAGATTCTAATATTATCTTATTCTCTGAAATTAAGTAGTGATGTGTATTGTGTTAAATGTTTGTCTATGCTTATGCAACATACGAGTAGATCTGTCTCTGGGCCTATATGTATTTGTTTCATATCATTGTACACGGATTCATTCATTTCTTTAAATGAGTATGTAATATTTCAGTGTGTAAATTAATCACTCATAAGTGGCTAGTAATTTAATTTGTTGCTACTTCCTCCCAAGATGAACAGTGCCTTAGTGAACATCTAACCATTTCTGTATCTCTCTCCTTATTGATTAATGCATATATTCACCACCTTCTACATCCACAAATAGACTACACATCCTCTTCATGAGAGTCTACACAAAAATGTTACCAATAACATTTTTAACACAATAGTTCCCTTAAGCTCTCACTTGTAATAATTCTGCCCAGAATTAAGCTAGCCAAATGTGTGGAAATAAATTCCATTTGTGTGTTAAATATCAAAGATAGGGAACATTCGTAACAAATGTAAAGATAGCCAAGGATTCACTGAAACATTTCCACATACCATCTCTCCAAATCTGGTTTTAAAGAGATCGTAATGTAATTTCAGGAATAAAGACCTTCTGGAATAGGGATTTATGGAAAAGAGATTATAGCTCCGTAAGATTCTAGGAATGCACAAGGTCTGGAGGAGCCTCTAGGCACAGGCCTTTGTTTCTGTGCTCAAGATTCAACGTGGGTTCTGAAAATGCCGCTTTAGCAAGCACACGTTTGTTCCACTGGTGGTGGATTTTCTGTTGATTAACAGTTACCATTTTTTTCTTCTCTTAGGAAAGAAAACTTGTAGGCACAAAAATCATTGCTCTGCTGACATTGAAATCTCCTGCTAACTTTGAGAGCTGAGCATTGGATTTTGATGGGAGGGTGAAACTTAGTGAAGAAATGATTCGAACCTTTGTTGATCTAATACTTCTATGACACAGTTATCTAAACAGAATGAGTCTAAAGTCAGTATAAAGACCTGTGTCTCTTCAGGTTTTGCTACTTATAATTGAAGAGAAATGGTTTGAGATAGAAAATCCTATCCCACTTTCAAGTGACTTTTTATAAAACATAACCTTTTGAAATAGTTCATTCTTTTGAAAAATTATCTGAATATAAGACAAGCAACTGAACAGCAAGGGGTTGTAGCCATCATGTTCTTGACCACTTTAGATTGACAAATAGTGCCTCAAAATTGATCAGGTGCCGGAGAATCTATTGAGGTTGTATGGAGTAACCACGTGATGGAAGAGGTTGGACACATCTGAATAATTTTATGTGGTATTGTGTGATGCTTTTTTGGTGGGGGTAGTGTCTGGAGCTAAGCATGTTGGGGCCTAGATGGGGCAGCCTTCGAATGCTCCCAACATTTCCCAAATAATATGTCACGTCAAAATTGTAATGACAAAGCTCACAGCAGCTGCCTAGTCTGGGTTTTGTGCCAGCTCTAATTAGAGCATCGATCATTTCTCTCCCCTTCATGAATGCACATGCGTGCACATTTTCATATATGAGGGCAAAGGACATTTCAAAGTTGGGATGGAATCTTTCATACTTAGATGTAAGAAAAAACAATACTTTGAAATCTTACCAAATATTAAACAAAGAGCAACCATTTTTCCATTTAAAGGTGTGTATCTTCAGATCTGTTGGATCTTTCAAATTTCTATTTTGGACATGGAAACCACAGATGAAATTTAACTTACACAAAGTTACACAGAACTCCTGGCTGATCTCTTTTACTTAATTCTTCTAAAATCTAAAAGTCAGAATAATTTTGGCATGTTATTGGCAATGCTTAATGAAAGTTACTTTAATATATTACATGTTTGAAGATTTTCATTCATACTTAATATCTAGTTTAACTCTTGTGAAAATATTATTCAGTAATTTTTTTTTGTTTTTTAAAATGACTTGTTCAGGGCTCCTTTTGGGATTTTAAGTGAGAAAAACTCTATTTCATAATATTGTTACCACGCTAATCCAATAACACTTCATAGATGGTTAGCCATCTCTAAAAGTAAATTTTGTAGTTGAGGAGCATGGAAAATACCACCTATATTTGGATTTCTGTTTAACACTTCAAAATCCATTATTATCATAATTTAAAATTAGATTTAAATACAAACCTCTTTATAGAAAAGCTGATAAATGTGATTTTATTTGTTTGCTTGTTTTTTTGCAGGTAGAGATATTCCCTTGATATCACTCTGTTTGTTTTTATGAGTTATTGGTTATTTATAAATATTATCATGATTTTTCTGATTTTAAATAAATTTCAGAATTAATATATTTAACTGAATAAATTAACCAACAGTGACATAACTTAAAATGTGTTTGTAACAAGAGTCAGCCCTTATAATGAAACATATAATTAATTAAGAGGTTACAAAACTTATAAGCAGAAGTTACTCTGCTTACATAAGGGCAAACATTTGTTATTTGACACAACATATTAAGTATTTATCCCATGCAATCACTGTCCTAGGCTTTGAGTTTACGGTAATGATCAAAACTATTTATAGGTTTCAAGAACCCTGCTCACATAGAACTTACAATGCTATGTAGAAAACGATAATAGTGAAATAATTACATTAACTAACATATCTTGATTCAAATGTAAATAATTATTCTGAAGGAAAGACACCTACATCAAGAGAACTGGCTTAAATTGGGGGATCAAGGAAGCCTTTCCAAATAATTGTTGATGGAGCTGAAAGACATCTGTGGGATGAGATGGCCACCTGGGCATGGTATGGGGGAGATACAACCGTCAGCGGGAAAGCCCTGAAACAGGGGAGAAGAACTTCTTCAATGGAGAGAAGTCCCCGAGTGAGTAGAAGGCAGGTGACCACAGTGTGAGGTGAAGCTGAAGAAGACAAGCATGTGGCTATGCAAGCAGAAGGAATTTATCCAAAAAGAATGGGGGAGGCATTAGAGGGATTTAGTGTGGAGAGTGGTGGTGACAAGATCAGATTTGCAGCTTGCAGCTCTCTGTCAGGTTGCAGCATGGGAGATGACCGGATAAGCCCAGAGTAGGGTGGGGAGGCAAGGTCCGAGGTACTTCCAATAGTCCAGGAAAGTGGCATGCGGCATGAACTGTGTGAGGAAGGGGGAGTCTGGGGGAAGAAGTGGGGTAATCACACCCTATTTGTTGTTTTGTTTCTTACACTTTGAAAAAATATTTCAAAGCAGGAATGCTATTCCAGACATTCAACACCTGGAACAGGGATAAATACCAACCAAATATCATGGGAGACTGACGAGTCAGAACATACTCCAGCACGTGCATGAACATCAGCTCTGCATGGTAGTATGGTTTTAAAGCACTCTCACATCTATGCAAACAAAGTAAAAATGTTAAAAGATTATTTTACGCCTTTGGTTATCAGATAGCCAGACTTTTAGTAGTTTATATTTTATTGTAGTTTGATGAGGTCTGCTTTTAAACGTAGTTTTCTCTTCTTCCCCCTAACCTCATTACATTAAAATGGCAAAGGATATTTTTTCTTGTTACTAAGCAAGGCCAAGTTAGGGTTATCAGAACGTCAATACCTAAACACAAAGAACGGTGCAGCCAAACCCGGAAAATATTGTCTGTTTTGCCAAGAGGAAGCATCTCACTGAATATCTGGAAAGCTCATTGTCTCTCAATTATGGTTATTTTATGAGTTGCCATAACTCAGCTATAGTCGTAATGTAACTGACCAGCACCACTGATGAAATCAATAACCATTAAAACAGAGGAAATGCTGTTTGGGGTGCAAGAAACATCGTTTTTATTTAAGAGAGAGTACATCTCATTTAAATGTATTTCAAGTTGATATTTTGTATATATTTTTAATAAACTTCAATTTTACTAAAATCTGCAATATCTAATCAATATACCGAATGATATGTTCTCCCCTTCTGTGCTCAAATAGGATCCATTTATATTTTAGTTAAGAAATGCTATGCCGTTTTATAGATTAGAAAAATATTTACTGGTAGGAATTTGTTTTAAACTCTCCCTGTTATTCAGCTGGGAAGCATATTACAAGTAAGTCTTTAAAGACTACAATTGGAGGCTGGGCGCGGTGGCTCATGCCTATAATCTCAGCATTTTGGGAGGCCAAAGCGGGTGGATCACCTGAGGTCAGGAGTTCGAGACCAGCCTGGACAATATGGTGAAACCCCCATCTCTACTAAAAATACAAAAATTAGCTGGGCGTGGTGGCAGGCGCCTGTAATCCCAGCTACTCAGGAGGCTGAGGCAGGAGAATCCCTTGAACCTGGGAGGCAGAGGTTGCAGTGAGCCGAGATTGCGCCATTGCACTCCAGCCTGGGGGTCAAGAGTGAGACTTCGCCTCAAAAAAACAAAAACAAAAACAGACCACAGTTGGAGAGTTTAAAGTCTCAAATTTAGGAGATAAATGGTAAATAATATATTTGTATATGAAAATATTTTAATACAATATTTGAAATGAAAAAAGATTAACTGAGATTACACAACTTTGTGAGCATCAAGTTAATACATTTATTTTCTTTCTTTCTGGTTTTTTTTTTTTTTTTTTTTGAAATGGAGTCTGTGTCACCTAGGCTCAGCTCACTGCAACCTCTGCCTCCCATGTTCAACTGATTCTCCTGCCTCAGCCTCCCGAGTAGCTAGGACTACAGGCATGTGCCACCTCGCCCTGCTAATTTTTTTATATATGTATATATTTTTTAGTAGAGATAGGGTTTCACTGTGTTAGCCAGGAGGTCTTGATCTCCTGACCTCGTGATCTGCCCATCTTGGCCTCCCAAAGTGCTGGGACATGAGCCACCACGCCCAGCCTATTTTCTTTCTTTTATCTGCATCATTCCATTGTTTTATTGATACAGAATATTTTACATATTTATGGAGTACATGTGAGATTTTGTTACAGGCATAGAAGGTGTAATTATCATCAGGAGCTTGGGATATCCCCTTCAGTATTTAGCATTTTTATGTTTTAAGAACATTTCATGTTCTCTCTTCTCGCTGCCTTGAAATATACAATACATTGCTGTTAACTAGTCATTCTATTCTGCTATTGAACATTAGAACTTACAGTACTTTCTAGCCAGGTGTGGTGGCTCACACCTGTAGTCCCAGCACTTTGGGAGGCTGAGGTGAGTGGGTCATCTGAGGTCAGGAGTTCAAGACCAGCCTGGCCAACATGGTGAAATGTTTGTATTTGCAAAACTACAAAATTTAGCCAGGCATGGTGGTGGGTGCCTGTAACCCTAACTACTCAGGAGGCTGAGGCAGGAGAATAGCTTGAACCTGGGAGGCAGAGGTTGCAGTGAGCCAAGATTGTGCCCTTGCCCTCCAGCCTGGGCAACAAGAGTGAAACTCTGTGTCAAAGAAGAAAAAATAATAATAACTTATGGCTTCTAACTAACTCTATGTTTGCACCCATTGATCGTCTTTTCTTCATTCCCCACTCTCAGCCATACACACTTGCCAGTCTTTGGCATCTATCATTCTATTGTCTACCTACATGAGATCAACATTTCATTTTTAATTCCCACATATGAGTGAGAACATGTGGTGTTTATCTTTCTGTGTCTGGCTTGTTTCACTTAACATAGTGACCTCCAGTTCCATTTATATTGCTGCAAATGACATAATTTCAATGTTTTTGTGCCCAAATACTCTTCCATTTTGCTTATCTATTTGTTCATTGATGGAGACATAGGCTGATTCTGTATCTTTGCAATGGTGAATAGTGCTGCAGTGAACAAGCCAGTGCTGGTTTCCCTGTGGAACACTGATTTCTTTTCCTTTGGATAAATACCCGGTAGTCAGATTTCTGGATCCTATGCCACTTCTATTTTTAATTTTGTTCAGAAATCTCCATAGTATTTTTTCATAATAGCTGTACTAATTTACATTTCCACCAACAGTGTATAAGAGTTCCCTTTTCTCTGTACCCTCACCAGTAGCTGTCATTTTTTTGTCTTTTTAGTCATAGCCATTCTACTGGGGTAAGGTGATATCACATAGTGGCTTTGATTCACAATTCCCTGATAATCAGTGATGTTGAGCATCTCGTTTATATACTTAGTGGTTATGCCATTTGTATGCATTTTTTTTTGAGAAATGTCTACTCATGTCCTTTGCCTACTTTTTAATAGGATTATTTGTGGGATTTGTGAGGTTTTTTTTGTTGTTTTTTTTTTTGTTTTTTTTTTTTTTGCTGTTGAGCTATTTGAGTTCCTTGTATTTTCTGGATATTATTCACCTGTCAGATGAATAGTTTGCAAATATTTTCTCCCATTCAACAGGTTGGTTGGAGATTCTCTTTAAAATAGCTATAAAAAATACCCTAGGAATAAATGTAACTAAGCAGGTAAAATATACCTACAAGGTACACTAAAACACACTGACAAAAGAAATTGAAGAGGGCACAAACAAGCAGAAAGATATCCCAAGCTCATGGATGAAAAGACTTAATATTATTAAAATGATCTTGTCATCTGAAATAATCCACACATTCAATGTAATCCCTATCAAAGTAGCGACATTATTTTTTCACAGAAAAAATATTTAAAAACCTAAAGTTTGTATGGAACCAAAAATTAGCCCAAATAGCCAAAACTATCCTGAGCAAAAAGGACAAAGCTTTAGGCATCACACTACCTAACTTCAGAATACAAGGCTATAGTAACAAAAATAGCGTGGTGTTGGTGTAAAAAGACACATAGAGACCAATGGAGCAAAACAGAGACTCTAGAAATAAACCTCCATATTTACAGGTAGCTGATTTTTGACAAAAATGCCAAGAACATACACTGGGGAAAGGATATCCTTTTAAAAAAATGTGTACAGGAAAATTGGATTTCCAGATGCATAAAAATGAAACTGGACCCCTATGTTTCACCATGCACAAAATTCAACTCAAGATGGACTACAGACTTAAATCTAAGACCTGAAACTATAAAACCACTAGAAGAAAACAGAGGAGACACTTCAGGAAACGTTTTATGGGGAAGACCTCAAAAGCACAGAGGACAAAAACAAAAATAGATAAATGGGGCTCTATTAAACCACAGAGCTGCACAGCAAATGAAACTATTTTCTTAATCCTTATTGGTGCTTAAAAAGTTTTGGGTCTTGACCAACACATCTATTCTGATAATTAAACGATTTGGACACATTGAGCTTGTCTGGATATGCACAGGTTACCCCCTTTAGGAAGAGTACAGTGAATCTTTCTAATTCTATTTTTCTATTTCTTAAACATAGTGGACTCTATAAAATTGCAATGAGATTTGTGTATGAGCTAGGGAAGATGTTGGGTTTGGTTGAGATTCAAGGAAGGAGGTGGACTTTAACATGGTGGAATCACCATTAGTGGACAACACAGTGTACCAAAAACATTCACAGGACAAGCCAGGTTGCACACCACGATATAAGTTGTGATGCTGATGAAGGATATAGTAAGCTTCCAATAATAGGTCAAAAAAAAAAAAAAAGAAAGAAAGAAAAGAAAAGCATTAATATTAGGCAATGTATTTTGGTGCCTATAATTTATATTCTTATCAATACAGATAGTTCCATATGGATCTGTTTATATCTATTTGTTTATGTCATTTGATTAAAATATAGCATTGACCATTGGGAGGATACATCTCAAATTATCTTTTCTGGTTAAATGTGAAAGTATGAAGAGACTGTGATTGTAAGCATTTAAGTTTCAATCAAGCAGCAAGTGCTGTCAAGATGATCCAAGAATATCCAATCAGATATTGTGAGGGACATGTGATTGCTGTAGATTATTCTGCTGTCTTAAGAGATAGGCTGTGGATATTCAGATTGTGATTTCAGAGTTTAAGAGGGCAAAGTAAATTGCCTGCTGAACTCATAGTCATGTTTGAAAGAAACTGAGAGGAAAAGGTAAAATTGAATCATCATATATGACTGGCTGGATTGGACCTGATGGAATCTGATCCAGCAGGAAAGGTGTGGCTACCATTCCTGGAACTGGGTTTTACTGAATCCTTGGACAGTTTTGCTGAATCATTGAGCATCCAAGTTTTGAGGAATACACGTGCATTTAGAACGTAACAAATAAGAATATTCATAACTATCTGCTACTTTTTATAGCACATGTATTAACACCAAAGCAATTTTAGATGAGCTATCAATAAGAATATTAAGACATTACAGTCTCTTTATTTAACACACTTTGGTAATAGTCAACAAGGTAATGTGTTGTGCTGCAATAATACAAGTAAATATCCGTCTAAGAATCCATTGTTTCATAGCTATTACTGCACGGATTTGTAACAAAACTGCTTTAAACACTATACCAACAGTTTTAAATACAAAAGCACAGTGGCCAAGCTCTAACATAAATGAATAAATGTGGCCTTCTGGAAGATGCTAGAGAGACAACAGGCTACAGAGTGGAGCACAGGAAAGAAAGGCGCCCTCTTCCTGCGTGAATGGCGGCTGCGGCTGTTTCACCTAACAGATGCCTACTCAAAATGTAGTCCCATTTAAAACATTTTTTGATTGTTTTAGATGAAACTTAAAACATTGTTGAAGAAGCAACTAATTCTAGATATTTTTATAGTTTTAAGCTGCCAGAAAAATTAAGTACACAGTTGGAAATGGCCCAAGGCCCCCAGGACGTAACCTTACCTATGCCAGTATTGAGATTATTCTAGTGCAAAAAGTCTGTGTAACTTTCGTTAGCACTATGGTTTGTTGGTAACACACTAAACCGCTGTTCCATAATTCCTTTTTTTTTCCAGTACTCAAAGCAAAAATACCAGAATTTTATGTTTATGAGTGTGAGTTTTTAATATAAACCTGCACAGTGTATACTGTGTATGTTGCCAGAATTGACTCATCGAATAATTTAATGAGATTGTTCATTTGAAGCTTATGCCCACTTTTGTAAATAAAAGAATCATTTTGGTTGTCTTCCTCTCTTTCTTTTTTATTTTTCCTTTTTTATTTCAGTCTAAAACTACTCCCCCTTCTTCTGGCCCATATGGAGATATCCCATTTCCCAACCTGTTCCCTGTTCAGCTAGAGGGTGGGAGGGAAGACATCTGACAGAGGAAGATTTCCAGGGAACTATGAAAGGAGATAGTTACAGAGCCTGTTACAATAACAGACTATTAAGGCTGGTGCAGTGGCTCACGCCTATAATCCCTGCACTTCAGGAGGCGGAGGAGTGTGGATCACCTGAGGTCAGGAGTTCAAGACCAGCCTGGTCAACATGGTGAAACCCCGTGTCTACTAAAAATACAAAAATTAGCCAGATGTGGTGGTGAGCGTCTGTAATCCCAGCTACTTGGGGGGCTGAGGCAGGAGAATCACTTGAACCCAGGAGGCGCAGGTTGCAGTGAGCCGAGACTGTGCCACTGCACTCCAGCCTGGGCGACAAGAGTGAAACTCCTTCTCAAAAAACAAACAAACAAACAAATCCACAAAAAAACAAACAAGAACAGAAACAACAAAACAGACTATTCGCACTTTTTCATATCCCTTGTTGCTTAAGAATAGTATGTGAATAATTTAACCGCCTATATTTTATCCACCTGCTCTCTGACTTCCTCTGGGTTGGGGCGGGGGGTGAATCATCAGAGGTGTTTGTTGCACGGGATGCGTGTGGGTAAATAGGGTCCCTTTTCTCTACTCACCTTTTCTATGCAAAATAAAACCACTGATTATAATGAAGAAGAAATCAAAGGAGAAGAGGTCTACTTTGAATTTTTGTAACTAAAAGGGCTCAGGATGTTATGTGAATATTCCATCAGCTGCTAGCTTGCCTACTTAACTTGAATTTGGAGATTATTCCCGACACTGCAGCTTACATGCACCAAGGTTTGGGAACATTCTGTAAAATTTCCTTGAGGACAAATATCCCCTTTGTTGTATTATTTGTTATTTATCCATTTTGCCAAATTATCTGCAAGTAGAAATATCGAAATAAGAAGCTCTTTAGCAATTTACTTTGGATGTTGGTTTTCTTTTGAAGGACAGTTATTAAACTAAGCTTCTAGGATTACTCATTTTCGTTTTTCTTCTTTTTAAATATAAAGCAATGTCATCACTTTTTTTCCCTGTATTGTATTTCTCCTGAATAATTGATATGCTACATTAAAGGAGCACAAAATGATCTTAATTATGCAATAATGATCAAGGCAGAGTGTTTCCTGGGAACTAATGGTTGCCTGAGAGGAGGTGATGGCTTGAGGTCCAGCTGGTTATTAAGCCGCAGGAAATGTTGCAGGCCAAGATTTGTATTATTTCTCTGAGATGAAAATGAACCCAAAAAAAGGCAAAATGGGTTTTTCTCCACTAATGGGTGAAATGAACTCATTTTGGATGCAGAAGACCTTTGTGTAGAAGGAATGTATTCCATAATAGCAACATCAAAATGTTCAGTGGTCTCTGCTTTCTGTTTAAAATATAGTATAGCACTAATAATAGTCCCATTATTGATCTGAAATCTTGATACAACTAAAAATATTATGCAACACTTGAGTTTTTGTCTAGCTCTAGAACTTCCATAGAACATTATGTCCAACAATTGTTTTGATAGCTTTTTGTAAGCTAGGAATATATTTTGTATGCATTTAACATTAAAAATAGTTACTTTTGAAAATATTCAGAAAATAGTTATCTAATCTCATAACAAGAGAATACAGGCATGATTTTCTCTTGTTTCTGGAGTTCATTCCAAAAATATTGGGAAAAGTATCTCATTAAAAGATGCGTAGAGATGTGTGGTCTTTCTGCATGATTAGAGATGAATCACTTAACATTCCTAAAGAAACTAGTTAATCAACTTGCAAAGTAGATAGTATATCTGCCCCCATCTCTGATTTGTAGTAGGATTGTGCAAAGCAGAGTATTTTGTAAATATTAATATTATTAATATAAAATGTATTTATTACTATATTTACTTTACCAACTTAACTGAGTAAAACAATATATTTTATTACGTTTTGCCATTTTTGCCACCCCTGTGACATGGGATATGTCACAGGGCATAGTAGCCAACTGAAAGAGCTCCTAATAGCCAACACTGGAAAATTTTCAGAACAAAACCAGTAGTATTAGATTATAACCCAAAATACAAAATAAATGTTTCTGAATTCATTTTGATTTAAATGAATGACAGAATGCATAAGTCAATCGGGGAGAGTTCATTCCTGCGTGCAGAAAAATCCAGATAATTTATGTGGGTGCCCTGCCTTGAAAGAGGCAGAGCCTAACTCTCATTCCTGGGCGGCACAGAGTGACTTCCTTCCAAAGAGTACAGGACCGAAAGGGGTGACCAAAAGATTGAAGGAACAGCCGCAAAGATCAAGCAGTCATCATGAGGAAAGCAAACCTTGACAAGTTTATCACAATGTTTAGAATTTTGTTATGTTCAATTGAGGACTTTACAAAATTGTGTTAAACTTTATGATGGATATGGGTGTCCTTCTTAATAGAGAAAGTTCAAAAACTGAGTGCTTTGGGGGAAACATTATCTTTTGTCTGCCACTATAAATGTGACTAAAATAGAACATAATAAGCATATGGCTACGAACTTAAATGCATTATGTTGCCAAGAAACTATGTTGGCGGGTGTGTAGCAGGCCTTGCAGAAGATTTGTAGGAAAAAATCATAAAACAAAGTACATAGTGTGAGATGTCTGCTAGACATGTGGATTTTTTTAAAAGCAGATCTAGTAGAATATAATTTTCTTAGAGGAGATTTGTATCTCTTGTGTTCAGCTAAATTATAGCGTCTAACACAGCCTCCGCCACACAGTAGGAACTCACTCAATTTTTGTCGAAATCATTCAATGAATATTTTATTTTAGGCTTTTTGCAAGATATGACTGGTAATAAATGCAGCACCCTTAATTCGTTGAACACTAAAGGAAACAAATGCTAAAGAAAGCAGTTTCCAGGCACAAATGACTTGCTTAATAGCACAAGGCACCTGGTGGGCAGGGGAGGTAACTATAAGATGCGACCCTGAAGGTGTCACTGCTTCATCTGGAGCACTAGAGACAGTGGGTGCTATTGATGCTAGCAAGACTGAGGGGCCAACTTTCTGAGTTCAAACTGTAGTTCTCCCACCTGTAGATCAGGAACAATGATAGGACTGGCCTCAGAGAGAACTCATGAGGACTAAGTTGGTTAATGTAGAGTATTTAGATAGCTGCCTAAAACTATGTAACCATTATGTGAAGATAAGTTTTCATTAATTTTAATAATCATAATTTAAATGAACATTCTAGGATATAGTTGCAGACATTGCAATACACCAAAGTCATTTATGTTATAATTTATATGCTATCCAGGAGAGATATTGCAACACAGATGTGCAGGTCCCCCCTATCACGCCAAATTAATATTATGGTTATTAATTCAAGACCTATAAAATAGCATATGTCATTTATAAAACTCTCAAATGTCCATATTTAAAAACTTGCTTAAAATTCTTAAAAATTAAAACGTTAATGGGTTTTGAAGCTTCTTGTTAAAAAAATAACAACTTAAGATCAGTGGAAATGAATGACAGTTTAATATCAAAAAAGATTAAAAGTCGATAGCCAAGTAATAAATGAAATTGTTAAGCAGGGTTGAAAAATTGCCAAGTGCAATGGAAAAATTAACACAGGGATTTTATAACTGTAGTTATTTATTAACTTCTTCTATTAATTCTTATTTTGACAATCTTTAAAGCCAAACATTGGCATATATTAAAAACCTAATCCTTAAATTGCTGTATCTCAGGGTATTAAACCAAAATTTTCTAAAACGTTGAAACAAATTTCACTCACTTTGGCTTTATTGAAGATATTATTGCTTTATCCTTTAGTTAGAATGATGTTGTTATAATGTTGTTTATGAAAAATATACCATAATTAATTAATGTTAATTCCCCATTTATTTTATCATTTAGATTTCTACTTTTAGTGTATTTCATGAAGGACATGAAACATTCGTATTGAATGACATATACAAAAAGTTGAAGATGTGTTAATCTTCTTTTCTTAGACTGATGGAAGTAATCAAACCTGTTTATTATTTATCTTAAGTGAAGTTTAAATAATAAAATCTTGTATACTATTAAACTATGTATAACTTTTACTTGTCACCATCTTTTCTCTAAGCCTGGTTTAGAGGTAAAATCTTTTCAAATTGTGTGTCTCCAACTTCCAACTTGCTCACCTTCGTTTGGTAAGAGCTGACCATGTACTATCAAGGACATGAATACTGTATTCCTTCTTCCCAGGGCATTTATATAGTCACAGGGAGGGCCTTAGCCTACCTTTTGGGTTTCCCTGTGCTTTAATTTCTTTTTGTTTATGTAAGGTAAGTAGAAGAGGAAGAAATGCATCGAAAGGAGTTTTGCTGCAATTCAACTACCTTATTGACCTTGACTTCCTCAATCAAAGTATCTTTCTACATCATTCATTTTAGCATTTTTCCTTTTTTCTTATTATTTTATTTATTTATTTTTCTAGTCTTTTTTTTTCTTTTCTATCATCCATTTGATTTTTGTCACAGATAGATTTTAACAACTTGCACTGTATGTTTATTTTCCTAAAATAATAGAGCTTCTGTTAACAGATTGGTGTAAAGAAATTAGGGGACCAGGCCGCTCATGCCCATAACCCCAGCACTTTGGGAGGCCAGGGCGGGCAGATCACGAGGTCAGAAGATTGAGACCATCCTGGCTAACACAGTGAAACCCCGTCTCTACTAAAAATACAAAAAATTAGCCAGCTGTGGTTTGCACCTGTAGTCCCAGCTATTCGGGAGGCCGAGACAGGAGAATCACTTGAACCGGGAGGCGGAGGTTGCAGTGAGCTGAGATTGTGCCACTGCACTCCAGCCTGGGGGACAGAGCGAGTGTCCGTCTCAAAAAAAAAAAAAAATAGGATAATTATATTCTTATATTCATTAACATATATTGATGGATCCCCTGCCGTGAATAAGGGCAGAGATGGTAGCAAGTTAAGATGTATCAGCTGGATTTCATGCCTTCAGGACCTTTCACCCCAGCAAAGGATAAAAAATAAGAATATACATAATTATAATACAAGGCCATACATTTAAAACTGTGAAAGCTTCCTTCTGTATTTCAAAGAACAATCAACTCTGGCACAGTTGATCTATGGTGACTTTGTGGGAGCAGTTGGCATCTGAAAAACATCTTAAAAGACAGTCTATAACTTGTATTTGTTTCTTTTCACTTACATGTTATGGAAGAAGAGAACTAAAGGCTGTGTCTGCTGTTTCCTGGACCCTCCCCTATGTACATTTTTCCACTACTAACTTTAATCTGCAGCCTTTCACTGTAATAAACCATTACTAGGAGTGTATTAGTGTTTCTAAATTCTTTGAGTCCTCTTAGCTTTCACTGAATCTGATATTTGTGTTAGGACCCCCTACCCCTAAAAAAGACAATCCAGGGTTCATTCAGCAGGGACATTCATGTGGCCAGGCCCAATATATTCAGAAATGCTGACTTCCTTACAAAGACTAAAAGCTTTATAATTTTCAAAAAACTCCAACCCTAGTTTGAACAACACATAACAAGTTTTGAGTGAACGCTTAGCGCTATCTCACCGTGAGCTCATGGATTGGAGGACACTGGCAGGGCCACACACGTGCCCTCCCTGTAGCCAAATGTAGGCCGGTTTACAGATATCAGGGGGTTGCCACTGCAATGTAGTCATTCTTGACCTCTGTGAAGAAATTCTTCCAGTTAAAAATGTATTTATGTCCACAAGCATCCTCTTTAGAATGCAACCACCCTGTGGAATATTTTAAGCCTCACAGAAAAGTCACCTTTATTTTAGCATGAAATGGCTTAAAAATCAGATTACTTTTCTTCAAACATCAGATATAATTTCCATTAAGGAAATAGAAGTCTTTACAGTGATTGATGGAGAGAAGTTATTTTGGCATAAAAGGAAAATGTGCTTGGGTGGAATACCAGAGCAGACAGCTATGAGTTGTCAGAGAGAAGAACTTGTGGGGAGCAGAGGAGAGGGGACCTCAAAAGCTGGGAGAGAAATGCAAAAAGGCAGCAATGTAAGAAGCATATCTTAACCACTTACACTTTTACTACTAGCTACCCCTACAGAGTGATTGTGATTAAGAAAACTCTTACAAAATAGTTTTCAACCCTCTCTGAGTCTTCCATGTATCTTAGCTTGATTTTTTTTTTTTTTTTTTTTTTTTTTTTCCCTCAATTACGTGTCTACGCTAGATCAAGTGCACCATCTACCAGATCAAACTCTCGTTTTTCAGTAGGGTGTAAACTGTCACTCAAGAATGTTTGGGTCAATGTCTACCTATAGATACTGCTCTCACTGTACTTAAGGCAGTATTGGAGAACTTACATTTTCTATGGAAGACCTAGAGCATTATTGGAAAAGAGACGGCTTTGTTTCCTTTCATATTAAATGTCAATGTGGTGATTTAAATCCTCGCCTCTGTTTTTCTATAGAACCCAGTTCAGGGCTGTGTCTCATCACTTACTACCCTGTGTATTAATGATCATTTCATCTACTCCTCACCAGACTGCAAAGTTTTTGAGGAAATAACGCCTTCATTCTCCACTGTCTACCCAGACTAAGTATAAGCTAACAATGAATAAATGAACAAATGCCTTCTTTATATATCTTGACTAGTCTATATGTTGTTAGTATTATATTTAAATACCACTTTTTCATAAGAGTTGTGGATTATAAAACTGTGAAGGGATTGTTTATTTGTTTGGTTGTGTTTTTTCCTAAAAAAATTAGTACTTAGGGCAGGGCACAGTGGCTCACGCCTATAACCCTGGCACTTTGAGAGGCTGAGGTGGGCAGATCACGAGTTCAGGAGATCGAGACCATCCTGACTAACACAGTGAAACCCTGTCTCTACTAAAAATACAAAAAAAAAAAAAAAATTAGCCAGGCATGGTGGCGGGCACCTGTAGTCCTAGCTACTGGGGAGGCTGAGGCAGGAGAAGAGCGTGAACCCGGGAAGCAGAGCTTGCAGTGAGCCGAGATCGTGCCACTGCACTCCAGCCTGGGCGATAGAGCAAGACTCCGTTTCAAAAATAAATAAATAAATAATAACAATAATAATACTTGGACAGGAAGACCACAGCTATCACTTCTAGATCTAAACATTTTTCAAGATCAGTGGAGACAGAGGTAGCATGTGAGCTGGATGGATATAGGAGTGGACTTACTTCGTTGTCATCATACGGTTGTTTCATTTCTTTTTAATAATGACTGAAGATGACACTGGGAATAAATAAACATAGACATTTGAGTTTCATAGCCACTTAACTCCCCAGTTTTGTTTTTCAACTTAGTCGAGAGGTGATTCTCATAGCCATAACTTTAATAACATTACCATCACCAGCTTAATTGTGGTTGCTACAATGTCAAGAAACTCACAAAGTTAAAATGTAAAGAAACTTTAGAGATGGTCTAGTGTGGAGAAGGTTGATGTTGATACGGTTCATGTATCTTTCCGAATTCCATGGGCCTGTGCTCTGTCATCAACTTGCTTTAAGGACTATGTCTGAAAAAACATATTGTCTGTCATTACTGAAATACTCAGCAGTGGTTTGGTTTCTGAAAACTTTTAAAGCATTCTCTCTCTTCTCTGCATTATACCATAAAATATATCTTAGCATATTATTATTTTCACTTGCCATTTGTTTAATATATGAGAATATATTACAGCACATGCCTTAAAGAAATACGTAGAGGGAAAAGAGAAAGAGAAATTAAAATAAAAGGTTATATTAAAATGGTGAAATTGATTCTTTAAATACACATTTATGAGAAGCCATGCAAACTAGATTGAACTATATGTAAGAGAGTGTGTCTGATCAAAACAGATTGTGAAGTTGTGTTCTGTTTTCCATATTACTGCCATAGTTCAATATTTTGGGATTTCTATTTTGAAAATGCATTCAGTGCCAACTTGTCGCCACTAAGAAATAACTCCCTACATCTGAAGGCTAAGGTGACTTCCTTCCTTTATTATTCCTGATCAAACAGTTAAGAATTAAGTTTCAAATAATATTTTAAAATTTTTTCTCAATAGTATAATTTTTATGTTTAAAATATGACAATCTAATTGTCATCTTTAACGTATTAAAATTGTTCATATCCAGTTTTTATTTTATTATTATTTTTTTACTTATTTATTTATTTATTTAAGACAGGGTCTCACTCTGTCACCAGGCTGGAATGCAATGGCACAATCTCAGTTCACGGCAACCTCTGCCTCCCAGGCTGAAGTTATCCTCCCACCTTAGCTTCCCGAGTAGGTGGGACTACAGGCCCACATCACCACGCCTGACTAATTTTTATATTTTTAGTAGAGACGGGGTTTTGCCATGTTGGCCAGGCTGCTCTCGAACTCCTGACCTCAGTTGATCCACCTACCTCAGCCTCCCAAAGTGCTGGGATTACAGGCATGAGCCATATATTCAGTTTTTAAAAGATCACTAGAATTCAAATGTTGCCAGCCTTTAAGTGTGGGTCACTGTCTTATGGAGGGATTATCTTGGTGGATATCCCCAGTGGCAGGGCCTTGTTATAAAGGTTGGAAGAGAGATAATCCTGTGACTAAGAGACCAGAGAAGCAGCAGATTTTTTCATCAGATTTCAAGTCAATAGGAAGACATAAAGAAGAAGGGAGAGAAGACGTGAACAGCATGTGTGTGAAATATAATCTTAATAGTGTGCATCTTTTAAGTCAGGATTCTGTCTGCTGTTGGCCAAACTAAATCATTATTATCTGGTGGTTGGAAAAAAATGAGGACATTCCTTGGTTTTCTCCAAAAAATTATTTTAGTATTGCTTAATTACCCTTAGGAGACCTTAATGATCAACACTGTATCAATAGAGAAAGTGCAATTTTATTCTCGTATACTATAGTGATGTTTTTATGCAGTGTGTTCACAGAATTATTTATAGTTCTTCAGTTCTAGATGACTGATAATACAGAAAAGCTGAGATAATCCCTGCTTCCATTAGTTTGGGTGGAACCTTTCTTAAAAGACTTGAGTCATACTGAATACCTTGAATTACTACCAAGTGCTGGTGATCATCAAGCTTGAGTTAATACCAATGCTATTGTACTACAGAGAGGAGAAAGGCAGGAGAAGCCTCGTTATCTGGTAGGTTTTACCATGTGGCCTGCTGAACTCCAAGCTCAAACTCCAACTACTTTTAAGTAATGACGTTAAAAACCATATTTTCCATGTATCTGTGGAAACCTAGCATGTAAAGAATAAGGTAGAGTCTACTGAACCTATGGAATGTTACTAAGTATTAGATGTTCTATTTAATTTCCAGTTTGTTTAATACTGGAAACAATTTTACTTTCTCTTACCTGTGAGAAAAATTATGCCAGTAAGACTTGTGATTTTTGTTCTCCCCCGATACATACTTCTACATAACTTTAGTATGGGAAAAGTGATATTAACAAAAACTTTCTGGAACAATTATAGATAGAATGTGGTCTGGTGTGACAGATATTTTATTTCTTCACAACATTCATTCTCTGAGTGTTCACCGTGGATCAGATATTCTATAGTTTCTGTGGTAGATACAAAAGCTTTACAAGGTATATTTTTCCACAAAGAGGTTAGTTAGATTAATAGTGAGAGGATACACCAAAGAACGTGGAAATGATTTTTAGAGAAATGAGAGCAAATACTAAAGTGTTGAATTAAGTAAAACAAGAAAAATAGTCCCTCCCACCTTCAAAAACATTAGTGAGACCAGGATTGTGGAGGGCACCTTGGCAATGGGCCTTGCAGCTCAGTGAATGGATAAAATGTGTACACAGTGAGAAGAGAAGAAAGTGTCTACACAGAAGTTAGTTTTTGTTTAATTTAATATTTTCTCTTTACCTCGTTCTAGTCAAGATGACCTGAAGCCTTCTAGTCAAGAACCAGTCAGGCAAGTTCCACTTCTTAGGGCTGTTAAATCCCTTCTCTTGTTAGTTATGTTAATTGCATTTGAATCTCCATCCAGATACTTGCCCTACCTTAATTTCATGTTAACGTGTCATGGGCTGAAGAGGCAGTATTTTTTAAATGCATCTGTAAGTTTCATTGGTGACAGAATTTCTGTAATAAAAGTGTAGTCAAGAGTGTTGATGGAAAATTAGGGTGACATAAATATGTGAGCACTGGAAAATGTATAATCTTAAACAGTACACATTATTTTTATTATCTCTCTTTCCCACAGGCTGATGAGGCCTGGGATACTAATATAAAAACCAAAATTAGAAACTTCTCCTCTGTGGGTGTTTATTGCTTAGCCTGCAGTGCATGAAAGCTTAATTCTAAAGCTCTAACTCACAAAATCTGACATCGTTTTACCCTCTGACATGTCAAAATCAGGGCCTAATTATTCCTGTGGTTGTGAATTATGAACAAATATACTTTCTAAGTGTATTTTTCATTTCATTTTCCTTTTCGGCTTTACAATATGTACATACACAGAGGTTGCCTGCGATTTTAATATGCTCACATCTACAAAAACACACAACACACACGAATTTTCAAATATGAGCACACAGGTTTGTAAACATATACTTGAAGATTTGTTGCAACACAATTCATTCTCAAATCTATTTCCTGTTATGCTCACGATCAAGATCTATAACTTATCGGGGTTGATTTATTTGTTTTGTACAAGACTGAGTAAAGCTAAAGACCAAGAATATGATGGGTGTTGCTAAAACAAGCTTCTCAAGAGACATCAAGTTTTAATCTTCCGTATTTCAATTATTCCCTGTTGAAATAAAGGAACCATTAATTATATAAAATTAGAAATATATTTGTAACTTTCAGAGCTGTCACCGAATACATATTGGAAGGCACGTTATTTAGAGGATCCATGTAAGATAGAAAAGAACTATGCACAGAACATCGATGATGAAGCAATTATGTGGAGAAAGTAATCTGCCACAGGTCACCCAGATAGGGAAGGGGAAAGTGATGGCTCAGTCCTCAATCACTTTTACTTCACTTTCATTACAAAGTCAAACATGTTCTGTAAAAGCAGAAATCTCTGTACTCTTTTGACATCTAACTCCTTGTGCTACCCTCATTTACCTTCATACCTGTCTCATACAGATGTGTGCTTGTCTTAAAAATCACAAAATTTTAATGTTAGAATGGACATTATCATGCTATTTTAGTTATCAGCTGCTGAGCTGTATTCTATTTTTGAGTTCCACTCTCTCTGAAAATCTGCAAAATCAACAAAACTTTCAGTGCAGTTGAAGGTGGGTTTTAACATTTTTAGGATTTAATCTCACAGCCTGATCCCTAGCTCGTCTACTTTCCAATTCTGGCTGAAGGAGCAGCCACCATCCAAAGGTGTAGGCAAAGATTCAATGAGCAGAAACTCTTAATGATGACATAGTAACATTAATTATTTCTACCTTATGTTTTATGCTTTTGGAGATAAAATAATTCCAAACATTATTATGATCATAAGCATTAATATTTGTATTATTAATAACAGTGTAGGACCTTAATTTATAGTTTAACCATTCACATTTTAGTGTTTAATCCTTGCTGAATTCCAAATGTTTATACAGTGTTAGGGGTCCGTTTTCATTTATCTCCACATACAGTGATTTATGGTTTCTATGTACCCTCTACTAAGTAACCTGGCCTTACTCCATTATATATTTAGTTTCCATATATATATACATCTGTCTCTGAGGATTTTTAATTTCATTCCACTGGTCAATGTATCTGTTCTTGCTGTTAGACTACTGCTACTGCTACTACTACTACCACTGCTACTTCTACTACTACTAAATTACTATTATTATTGATTTTCAGTATTTCTAAACAGGTTTTTAAAAATATATGTTATTAAGTTACTGTTTTAAGTAAAATGTTTTATATAGAGATTCATTCATAAACATATTGAGCTTATGTTTTATTTTTCTTGCATGCATCTTAAGTGATCTTGAAATCAACATTATACCAACCTGATAAAACAGAGTGAAAGTTTCTGATCTTTTCTCATTTGTAGGAGCACCTTCTATAAGATGTAAATTAGATAAATGTTTAACATTTGGGAGAAATCCACCATACGACAATCTGATTTTGAGACTCCAATGATCGTTTTTCAATGCTTAAACTATCTATTTCTCTATACAAACTTTCATTTTATCTGCCCCCATCTAATATTTGACATGTTTCCAAATAAGTTAAAACAAAATTCATCAAATCTTATATCTTTTAAAATATATCTTTGTTTCCTATCTTCTATGTTTCGGTTATTTCTTTTAAATTTTTAAAATTAATTTGTGTTTACTTTTGAACCATGAAAAATGAACTCATTCAAAGTCATCAAAGTAAAAGTAGTCATCTCTTAGGCACATAGTTTTCAGTAATCTGATTTAAACCCAACAGACTATATACATATTTAAGACAGGGTCTCTCTCTGTTGCCCAGGCTGGAGTGCAATGGCACAATCATGGCTCACTACAGCCTTAACTTCCCGGGTTCAAGCGATCTTCCCAAGTAGCTGGCGACTACAGGTGCATGCGTCCACTCCCGGCAAATTTTTGTAGTTTTTGTAGATGTGCAGTTTTGCCATAAGACGAGTTGTATGAGTCAAGATGCAGATGCCACATTAGTTCACATCATTTCAATTCAGGTTTCCTGAGTCTCTACTTTGTGCCATGATATAAGCAAGGTGCTAAGTGCGCGCTGCAAACAGCAGTCATCCTATCCAAACTGTACATTTATAAGCGATGCAACAAAGGCATATTGGGGTTCAGGAAAAACCATGGAATATATGTATGTGTGTGTATGTGTGCGCGTGCATCAGGCAGAAAATTATGCTCACATTTTCCAATGAGCATTCCAGTGGATCCTCCACCACCATGCTCCTTCCATGGGTGCCCTTTGCTGTGTCCTTTCCACCCCACCCTCTGACCCTACCCTTCCAGAGGGTTCTGGATGTAGATGCCTATGCTGAGTGAAATGAGGCCTGAGATGCTGTTAGAATTTAGTGAATAAGGGCAACTGTGGTAACATTTTTTCAACCCACAGAACAAAAATTAGATCTTGACCTACAAAAAATGTGGATAGCTCCTCTGTTGAGAAACCCTGACACCAGATCTATTAACACCTTTCCTATGGCCACTTTATGTTTTGAAACTTTGCTACTGTTTGGTGATGACATCACCAACTAGGATGAATATAAATGTTCATTTTCAAAGATGTGAAAGGCATCTTTCTCTTATTTCTAATAATTAAATAATAAATGTGGAGATACACACAGACACACACACACACACAAACACACACGCACGGTTTCCATAGATTTTTTTTTCAGACAAACCCGCTAAAATCTCATAAACATTGTAATTATTATTAACTCCTAGGAATAATATCTACATTTAAGGAAAGAGTAATTTTAGTTTAAGTAGACACATTTAATGATGCAAGTATGGATACTTCATTCAAACAAATGCCTTTATACTTACTCAAAATAAATAATGGGAAATCCACATGTAAGCTTATGACAAGGTCTTTAATGGTCTTATTTTGCTTTGGTTTTAGCTTTCTGAATAAACAAACCCCTACACACTGTGTATTAGATTCACCTGGAGGTCTTATTTCAAAATGTATCCAGGGCTTTAGCCCTAGACATGCTGATTAAGACTGGGGTGGGCTCAAGAATTTGCATTTTTCATAAATTCCAAGGTGATATTGATTTTATTCTTAGTAGATCTTCTAATTAAAAAGAAGTGTAACCCTCTGCAATGAACAGAATAAAGTCAAAATCTCCATCGCAGGATTCAACAGAGGGATGACAATCTGGACCAACCACCGTGTGTAGCTTTGGGACCTAATGTTACTCTTGTTCTACAGTAGACTGCCATTCGTGTGTGAAATGTTGCCTGTTCTCTGAATACACCATTCTCTTTGGTGTCTTTGCACTTTGATCTTGCTGTATTTTCTGGCCAGAAAGCCCCTCCACCTGTACAGTTTAGAAATTGGCCACTTACTCTTCAAGGTCACATTCCAATAAAGTTTCTTCTAAGAAGAGTGCTGCCTATTTCCAAATTTAAGCGAATAAAATTGAGGATTGAGGAAATCTCAAAATTCCAGTACATTTGTTTCATAATGCAACCGAAGATCATTCTGATCATGTTCCAAGTGCTTCCAACGGTTCCATGAAGTGATATGAGACTCAAATTGAATTTTGAACCACAGAAATGTATTCGTTGTCCACCTGATATCTTTTTTATTTTATACCATGATTTCTATGTAATGAATCACTTGTGTCTCTAAGAGTTCGTGTGGATTTTAATAATGTGCCAAATCACAAAAAAATTTGGCTTAACACTTCTGAGCATTATACATTGATACACAGTTAAAATACAAATAGTTTAGATAGGAGGAAAAGTCAGTATAAAGGAATGAAATTTTTTTTAAAGCTCAACATTCCCTAGAGATTTTAATTCTCATATGTATTGGTGTAATTCTCTCTTATTAAGAAATGTGTTAATTTAAATTATTATAATTTTATCAGATTTGATTTTGTGTGTGTGCTCTGTGTGTGGGGGGGTGGGTGTGTGTGAGAGAGAGAGAGAAAGAGAGAAGAGAGAGATGATCTGATGAGTATTCCTAAGTTTACAAGATTCCAAACCTTCCCACTTATAAATAGACAGTTCACAGAGTGACGTTTTTGGTAGAGAAATCTTAATGAAGCTTAAAATCTAAGTTTCTGTGAAGAGGTACCATCTGTTGAATCTGCTTCAACTAGTGGTGGATGCACCATCATTGCCCAAATGGGTGAAAGTCTGGCTGCCTGCAGTCTCCCCTAAAGGTTGAGGAGTGATATATGGGTGCTAAATAAAGGCTTATCAGGCTACTGTACATCAGAGCACTGATAAAACTTCCTCAGGAAAGCACCAAACGAAACAAGGACCTATTCAGAAATGTTGGTTTGTAGATATGCCATTACAATGGAACTCATCTAAATGACAGCATGGCTTAAGTGAGGCATTTTTACTCCCCGGTCAGGAAATTCTAAGGCAGAAACTAATGCCTATCTTAACTCTTGAGATGTGGCCAGAATTCAGGTTGTTTTTCTAGTGTGTGCTGGTTTTCTCCGACATGTGAATTTTGGGAGATAAGAACAGAAGAGCATATTAGCTCCAGCATGTGGCACTTGTCAGGTTAACAAAAGGAGTGGGAGGCTTCGCACAAGTCTCCATTTTCCCTGATACAGCTTCAAGTTGAGAACAGTAGAATGTTCATATTTTACATCGTGATGGGAAAATGGGGAAGAATAACAGGTGTGTGAGCCTAGAAACAGAATCTGTTTCTTTTCACTTTTTATAACAATAGGATCCAAAGGCACTCTTAAAGCTCACTCCAAGGCCACAAGGCCTTGCTTTTGTATCTTATTTTGTTTTTATTTTAACTTTGTTTTTTTTTTTAAAAAAAAGAAATCTATATTTTGTCCCATTATTTAATGGCAAGTTGCCTTTAAAATGTATCTGGTCCCATCACGGAAATACTAAGGTATGTGATTTTGCATAAGCAATCACAGAGAATGGAATTTCTTAAGTTAACTGTGTCTTTCTCACTAGTTTCCATCAAGAGCATGAAAGCTACTATTTCGGTGATCTTTCAGATGATTAGTGTAGTCATCCAGGAAGTCTTTTTGTTATCTAATCTAAGTCTCTCTAGCTATAATTCCCCCTTGTTTTTTTTTGTTTTTTTGTTTTTTGATGGAGTCTCACTCTGTCGCCCAGGCTGGAGTACAGTGGTGTAATCTTGGTTCACTGCAACCTCTGCCTCCCAGGTTCAAGCAATTCTCCTGCCTCAGCCTCCTGAGTAGCTGGGATTACATGTGCGTGCCACTACACTAGGCTAATTTTTTTTGTCATTTTAGAAGAGATGGAGTTTCACCATGTTGGTCAGGCTGGTCTCGAACTCCTGACCTCGTAATCCACCACACCCCAGCCTCCCAAATTGCTGGGATTACAGGGGTGAGCCACTGTGTCCATCCCTTGTTTTGTTTAGGTGAGAAAATAGGCCTGTTTCCATATGGAGGGCAGTGGTAGTGAAGTTGTATTATGTTTTGCAAAATACTGAAAGCAAACAGGGAGGGAAGCAGATTAACATGTTTTTAATCATTTATGCACTAATATTGTATACAATGTGTGTGTGTGTGTGTGCATGTGTAAAGAAAGAAAATACACTGCATATATCACAGTAAGGTAATGTATTTATTTATTGCTCAGGCAGAGGATATTTAAACAGCCTGGATTAATTCACTCATCTTGTTTGTACTGAGAAACAAAGACTGAATGAGTTACAAATAAACAGTTTCCCAAAATTGTATTATTGTGGCCTCATTTGAGTGTCTCATAACTGTATATGTATTGCATTTATCACAAATGTTATATTTGAACACAAAGTGGACAGTTACAACTTGCATGAACAAACCTATAGTGAGCCATATCTAGAAATTTAGCTTTCCAGATGAAACAGCAACTCTAGCTATGTAAAGTGATAAGAAATAGATCAATCCCATCTTAGTCACTGTAGTCAGATAATGATGGTTGCCTAGGACGACACTGACATCAGCATCAGTTATTTCGATAACTGCATAATCAATATTTATGGGCTTAATCAAGAGAGACACGGCACCTGGATTTGCTGCATGTGAGAAGGGAGGGCAGTGTCAAGGTGGATTTGGCGAAGTCCAGGTGGGGAAAGCAGAGTAAATCAGCAGCAGAGTCAACAAGCAATCTGCCCACAGATGCACAGTGTTCGGCTGCTTTACAGAACACAGCTTTATTATTTGTCTGTGATGGAATATCAATGCTTCCGTTTTGGACAAAGTCTAAACAATTCTTTAGCTTTTTAAAATTAAAAAAAAATACAGCCAGTTTGCATTTTGTATTTTTTATAAAAGGCACATAAAAATGCAAAGCATCGTTTCTGTCTTTGAGAAGTTTTGAATCTTGTTGATGAGTCAAGAAATGTAGAAGAAGCAATTATATAAGCAGGATCTGAATCCTACCTGTATCTCTAATTTTTTGTGTTTACAAGTCAATTATTGTGCCTAGGCCAAAATAAAGGCAAAAAAGACTACACTGGCTCTACATTCCAACCAAATTTACTAATTCAATGGTTCTATAAAATGTCAGTGAATATATTCCAGAAAATAAGACTTAAAGGAATTTCAACAATGTAGGAAAAGAAGAGTCAGATGTGGTGAAAGAAGGGTTGGATTAGCAAGCATTTGATTGGTATTAACAGCAAGGATAAGAATTTGCTGAATGGAGAGGTGGGAGGGAGTGGGGGTTATTATAGAAAAAAAAAATGAAGAGAATAAGAAAACAAACATAGGTGAAAAATTAACATGAGGAGATCACCTGGGATTGAGAAGATGACATCAACTGCTGGAAATGGAAGTTTTGCACAGAGACTATCAGGTCAGGTAACAGAATGCCATGGACACTGAAATAACAGGGCTGAGTTTGAAGCCTTTGAAAATTTCAATCAGGAATCCTTTGCTATCTGACCCAGAGAAAAGGAGTGTTTGGAAAATATTCATCTGAAGCAGGGGGTCTGGAAGGGGCAAGATTAGACTGGTAGCTATCATTTCCAGATATGCCGCAGTCCGTAGAGTGTTTGATTAAAAAACAAAACCGAATGCTAACATCAGCAGGTCCATAACAAACAGAAGATTTACAGGCTCTTGAAACTGCAAAGATCTGGTAGAATAGATTCCACATGGCAACAGTTGGCAGAAACTGAGTCGGTTCAGCTTTCCGCAATGCTCCTTATCTCCACATTGCTGTGACCGAAGTTGGCCTGCTCCCCATTGTCAGCCTGGAACAGAAAGGTGTTTGCATCAGAGATCACTGCTGTAGGGACCATAGATGGACAGGTGCTTTAGGAAACTCCTGCTGAAGTCTCATCCTGAGTTGAGAAGGCTCTCATTTAGAACAAACGTGGAAGGGAAGGGTTGTATGTGAGTTTTGTTTTGAAAGCAGAATCAGTATGTTAATAATTGAGACTAAGTGAAGTAGCCTAGGAGACACAGGACAGGAATTAGCTTACACAATGGGGAAGCTTTAAAAATTCTTTGTGTATATTAAAAATAATAAGAAACAGTATTCCTAAGCATGGTGGCTCGCACCTGTAGTTTCAGCATTTTGGGAGGCCGAAGCGGGAGGATCGCTTGAGCCCAGGAGTTTGAGACCAACCTGGGTAACATGAAGAGACACCATCTGTACAAAAACTTTAAAAGTTAGCCCATTGAGGTGGTGCACACCTATAATCCTCGACTCCTAGAGAGGTTACGATGGGGGAATCACGTGTTTCCTGGAGTCTAAGACTGCAGTGAGCTGTGACTCTGCCGCTGAACTCCAGCCTGAATGACAGAGTGAAACGCCGTCTTGTTCTGAAAAAGAAAATAAAAATAATACTTTTGAAAGTCCTCAGATAGAAGACTCTTACCTGCTTCGTTTTATTAGTATAGTATATGGCAAATTAAAAATATTAAATTTATTTCAGTGTTTATTTGTCACTTACACAAAATTTTAGGTATACACAGGTTGACCCAGAAAAGAAACAGATACTAAATCCAAAATATTGTCCTGCTTCATGCCTACATTACTTTTGAGTACACATATTTCTTCTGTAACCCTTTATAAGGAGTTTTCAAAATATAATATGTTCTTAATAACTTACATTAAATAATTCAACGGTAAATACAAGTTATAATATATTGAATGTTGACTGGCCAATAGTTTTCATAAAACATATTTCAATTCTCATGTTAGTTTGGCCAATTGAAAGTAAATATGCTTGGTAGAAAACAGGCTAAGTGAGATATTATTAATGAAATAATATGTCTGAAGATCTGGTACTAATGCTGGATCAGGGATATAATTTTTGAACATGAAGAGCTACTAAATGTAACTGAATTTAGACTGGGAAAGTTTTCCAATGATCCACTGGGTACTAGTTTAGTTGCATGGCTGAATGACCCAGCTATTTGCCAAAGGAGAGGAAAATGATACGTAGCTGACTGTCAAATCACGTGCTATTTATTATAGTTATA
This sequence comes from Mandrillus leucophaeus, assembly GCF_000951045.1. Lineage (NCBI taxonomy): Eukaryota > Metazoa > Chordata > Mammalia > Primates > Cercopithecidae > Mandrillus > Mandrillus leucophaeus. The sequence continues at coordinate 4,958,852 of NW_012101754.1, read as the reverse complement.
TTTTGTTTGTTTTACCCCTTAAGTGAATTGTGAGTTTCTGCAAATCAGAACATTGTTTACTGTTTGTTTGTACTGCTGTGCTTAATTCGAAACCACCTAATGAGTGATTTTTGAAATCAACCCAATTCATACTTGATTCGTAGATTTAAAAAATCATTTTACATTGTGTCTTATTTAGTTTTGAACTCTTGGTAGATTTAAAAAATAATTTTACATTTTGTCTTATTTCGTTTTGAACTTTGATCCCAAGATCTGAAGATTGCTTCAAAAACTGTAACAGATTTCTGAAACTGAGTAAATTTGCTTCAATTGTCTATTAAAAGTTTTGAAGTATAATAAACAAAAGAATACATTAAGTAAAGAAAGGTTCAAAATCACGTTTCCAGTAAACTTTGTATTTGCAGTACATTTATGTAGACAACGCAAGTCCATGATAGTTTAAACAGACATTCACAGCAGGTGATTCCAAGACCACGGGCAGGATTTGGTTCCTGTTTATTTTCCGAGTTGTCTTGGATGCTCTCCTTCCGGTTATGTCGTCTTCTCTTTCTCATGTATCATGTCTTATTTCAACTCATCTGACAGCATGTCAAGCATTAGCAGCAGAATAATCTGTATGCACAGCGGGAGAGAGAGGCAGACCAAATACACATTGAATAAGGAAAAAGAAGTTTCCAGCAGTTGATACATTATTCTCCCTAGCAAAGGGCTAGATTTGCTAAGCATATGGAGACGTGCTTCAGGATCAATAGGGGGAACTTTGAAATATATGCCCATCCTGTGAAAAGTTATATCTTGACTGAGGATATGTTTTGATAGTATAAGTAATATTCTCATAAAATTTTTGGAGTGACACATGAGAAATGAAGGAAACCATAATATAAAAAGCACATGTTAAGTCCTTGCCAATGACTGAGCCATCCTTTTGCCTTATAAAGACATTGATTTTCATTCTGTCCTGATCTTTTATAGTAGTTGAGTTCTATATATCTTGAAAATTCCTATGAGAATAAAACATAGCTAAAATTAGTGTAATGCGCTTAAGTTAGAGAAAAGCAAGATACCTTGGATCTTGGATAAATATACTTGGTTTAACAAATTTCTTAAGATGTATCCACAAGGATATCATTTTCCTTACCAAAATATAATGCATACCTTTATTTATTTGGGTTTTTTTTTAACCTCAGAGCTTCTAGGAAAGACTCAAAAAAGACATTCTGTTAGCCTTATGTTTCACTATGTTTCCATAAATTCTAACATTTATTTCAAATATTTATCCCCAAGGCTCATTTTAGATGTATCAGCTAAGGGAGACGAGTCAGAAAGAGACCTTGTAATGAAGTTCCCTCTTCTTTTTCTTATATTCGTAACAATCAGATAAATGGTTTCTGAATCATCGAGTAGACCCCTGAGAACTCAGCAGGTGGTTCCAAATTAAATGCACAATCTTCCAAGATGACATTTTCCTTAGAAAATCTCAGCATCTAACCATACCAATTGTATTAAAATCAAGTTTCTTTATGATAAAATATACATCATTAAATTGTGAAATTGAATATAGCTCTATTAACTAAAATGTAATGGTAGGAATAGAAAAAAGTGTTAGTGTGCACTGTAATAAAAAGGGATGACACATGTGCACAGCTGAGGAACATTCCTTATATTTCCAAGGTCTCTGTCAGAAGTTCGATATTACCATAACCTTTTGATAGGTCTTAGTTAACAAATAGTTCATTATTATATTTTATTCATCTTTTAATATTGCTTTTCAATTCATCCTCTTCATTCATAGCTGTCTTTAAAATCAATAGAATCAGTTAAAATATACAGAATATAAAGTAGAAAATATATAGTATTTTCTGGTTAGAATATCATGTTGATTTAAGACTTAATTGCATTCTGTGAAATTTAGGTTTAATCATTCCACAAAAACCCCTTTTAGAAGTAAAAATGATTAACGTATTCAACAAACATAATTTAATAATATTAGTTTAGTTGACAGAATAGAATTTTATTGTGAAAACCATTCTTACTCTTGCTCTAAAAAGGGAAAATAAGGCCGGGCACTGTGGCTCATGCCTGTAATCCCAGAACTTTGGGAGGCCGAGGTGGGTGGGTCACTTGAGGTCGCGAGTTTGAGTCCAGTGTGACCAATATGGCGAAATCCCTTCTCTACTAAAAATACAAAAAAATTAGCCAGGTGTAGTAGTTTGTGCCTGTAGTTCCAGCTACTTGGGAGGCTGAGACACGAGAATCGCTTGAACCCAGGAGGCCAATGTTTCAGTAAGCCGAGATTGTGCCACTGGACTCCAGCCTGGGCAACAGGGAAAATAAGAACAAATATAATGACATAATTTTTTTAGTTGCCATAGTGGGTTTATTACACAAGCATGTGGCGATTTATATTTAATCATAATTTATTGATTATATTAAAAAATCAGGAGACAATGGCCTCACAGAGAGGGAATGAACATATTTTATTTTGGCTGATTATATTTTGTGAGTAACTGCATTTGCATTTCCTTGGTTTTGAACTTAGCCATGCTATGAACAACTGAATAATCTTTATTGTTATAGTTTCAAAATATTTAAAATTATCTAATGGCTCTTAGATTATACAATAAAAATTATAAAACATTGTATTGAAAAAATGTATTAATATTACAAAACCTTACAATAAAACATAATAACATAATGTTGCTTTGGCACGTGACTGTTTTATATAAAAATCAGAAGGAGAAAATCCAGTTATTTGTTATTTTTTGTAAGATTTTACTAAATTACAATGCCCTCAATAATATGAAGACATAAAATTTACCAACAAGTGGCCGGGCACTGTGGCTCATGCCTGTAATCCCAGAACTTTTGGTGGCCGAGGTGCAAGATATCAAGACCATCCTGGCCAACATGGTGAAACCCGTCTCTACTAAAAATACAAAAAATTAGCCGAGTGTGTTGGCGAGGGCCTGTAATCCCAGCTACTCTGGAGGCTGAGCCAGGAGAATCACTTGAAGCGAGGAGGCGGAGGTTTCAGTGAGCTGAGATTGTGCCACTGCACTCCAGCCTGGGCAACAGACCGAGACTCCGTCCCAAAAAAAAAAAAATATTACCAACAAGTTGATAATTTCCTACAGAATTAACATCACCCTGAAGTTTACCCCTTTGGTATTACAGCTATTTATCATGTACATAACTCTCTTTTTATTTTGAGATGGGTTAAAGTTAATTGATATCTATAATTTATAGAGTAAAATTATATTTGTTAACATAATAAATGCTTTTTTATAATACTTTAATGAATGGCTCATTCACCAAAAAATAAAAATTACAGTATCTCATCAATAATTTGGCAGATATCTCAACTCACTTATTTTTCTTGTATTGTTAGAATATAAATTATGTAAAAGTAACAGTATTCATTGCTAAACAGTGAAACAGTTTTTTTCTGTATTTACATTTAGCTTGTTATTTTAGTAATAAAAATGTTCTCAATTTGCATGCATTGCAGTCACATCCTTTAAAAATCTGGGATTTCTTGATTTTCTGTAAATTCGGCATTTTAGTCTGAATTATTTAACTTAAGTAACCAGGATGTAAACTTTTATCTCTTCGTTTACATTTAAAATTAGGAATGACATCTCTCTGAGATTTATGTTCAAAATTCTGGATACTTCTAAAAGGATGTGAGCATTACTGCAGGGTAGATGGTAAACTTAGACTTTGGAATACAAATTAGATGAGCTGTTCTCTCTGGCCATTCCCTGTAACACAGTTTCAGGGACTTGAACATTCTTATTTGAAAAACAAGTACAAACAGTCAGACGTAATGTGATCTAATGGTAGAGTATTTATGTATAATCTTAAGTTACAAAATTATTTGCCGAAAACGTTAAACAATCATATCATATCTTTAACACATATACCCTTATTTAAATATTTATTATTTAATCATCTGTCTTTCTTTCCAAAAATGCTGAAAAATAAGTCAGTTATCTTTTCCCTCATTTGGGACCATGAGAATTTTCTCTTTGAGAAATATGTTTGTTTTTTTTGTTTTGTTTTGTTTTTGGTGACAGATCTGTGAGCTCAAATTTCTTAGGTTTAATCTAAGAAATTCCAGGAGCGTTATTCTCAACCATGAGACCTTTTTGATAGGGGCGAACTGAAGATGATCTGGCTTTGGAACATTACCAGTAACTTTCACAACATTTTCTTCATGAAAGTCAGAATGTCAGTGCTGTTGCTAAAATTTCTGGTTTAAATATACATATTTTTTTTCCAGCTGAAAATACAAGGCAAACACTGCCATCCAGAAACATTAAAAATTCTTAGTTTTATTCTCATGTTAGGGTTCAGTATCAGTGGATGGAAGTAAAATAGTGTACACATCACTCAAAATAATCAATATACTGAGAGCTGGGAGCCTTACTTGGAGTTCTCACTTCTGCTTTCATGTAAGCCTTGTTGCCTATTTGGAATGTTTTTCTACCTGATATAGGAAATGAGAAGGTAACATTCCTTCCAGTTGTAATCATCCACGTTTCTATGGTATAAAGTCACTGTATTCTTTTTACCCCCAACTTTTACTATGCATCAACTGCATGCCAGTTACTGCCTGTGTTCTTCACAATAACAGTGACATTAAAATTTCAAAATACTCATTTGAGGTAGCGATAAAAATGGCAGAGAAATCAAGAAAGTTCCCAAAGGCCACGGGGCCCAGTAAGAAACACAAACCGAATACCACAGGAGTCAAATCAGTAGCCAAGATTTGACTTGTGTGATCACAATAATATAGATCTTAAACCTCATCTGATGGCTACTTAGCTTAATTTTGTGAAAAGAATGAACACAGAA
>NW_012101754.1:4949380-4952960 GCF_000951045.1 Mandrillus leucophaeus | reverse complement strand
CCTTTATATGATATTATACTTAAATCATATGCAATGTAATTCATGTTATGTGTGATGTAATCCAAATGTATTATTTGAAACATTTGTAATGTGTATTCAGTACAAATATACTGAAATAGAAGGTAGGCATCTGACACAATCCATCTCTTAGCTCTTATCCCATTGTACTGAAATGATTTCTATCCAAGTTTCATTGACCTTTAGTCTAAGCTCCTATGGGGAATTTCATACCATGCTTCTATAACTAAAATTTAATCCCATACTGATAAATAATTGGTGCTCAATATATGTATGTTTTAGTTGGCTGAAGAAGCAAGCCTTTCCAATTAATAAGACAAATTAAAATTGTATGGAATTTTCCAAATAATTAGAATCAGAGAGAGAGAAAGAGAGAGAGAGAGAGAGACTGATATCTCAGGCATATCAACCTTGTGGATAAATGGAGGGTTATAGAAATGAATTGACAAACGTGTTCTAAATTGCTTAGCTCTGCTAATTTACTAATTCTCAGGAGAGTAGAAAAGACTTGACATTTATCAAGTGTCTCTCATGTGAAACACTTCATGCAAGGTAATTTTCAGTCTTTATTCTTTTTAGTACCAATAGGTATCAGATAACACTGCACAGTTAGCTGCATCTGATTATCCATCTAATTTTTATATTTATACTTTGAAATGTTTCACTATATGACTATGGTAAACTGTAGCATTTTCAAATTTTACCATATGACAGTTGTAAAAATTAAGTTTGCTACTTTTAAACATTCTGTTATAATTTATATATATTTCTGTTTTCTGATATTTATTATCACATATGAATGATTTTATATGTGATTAATTCATGTAACAAAGTACACCATTGAACTTAATTCATGAATATGAAATCATAATCTGGTATATATAGACTTTTAGTAATATAATAGCATTTTAGGAGGAATTAGATTATGAGCTGAGTGACAAGGATAACAAATTCTGTCCTGTTTTAATTATTTAAGTCACAGTTTTACTAGTAGTAGAAACAATTGATAAAAAAATAAAAATAAAGAAAAAGAAAAGGTCTGGTCAGATGTGATGGTTCATGCCTGCGATTCTAATACCCTGGGAAGCTAAGGTTGGAGGTTGGAGAATTGCTGAAGACCAGGAGTTTGACCTGGGCAACTTAGTGAGACCCCATCTCTACAAAAAATAAAAATAAATTTTAATTTAAAACAATGGTCTGAGAAAATGAGAAATTCTTGACTGGTACCCTGGATAATTTTATGCCTGATTTCAATTTTTCTTACATTTCTTACTTTTAAAATTATCCTTGAAAGTTTCAGAAGCAGCTTCACACTTAATTTTCATGATTATTTTCAAAGTTTCTTCCAAAAATGATCCAAATGGTAATTATTTTATGTGGCATAATTCTCTAGTTGAGGAGACATGATGCTTTTACTCCCCAAATAAAATATGGATATATAGCTCTTCGTCATATGAGCACGTCTTGCAAGAATCATTTGATATGTTTATGCTGAAATAGAACCTTAATGACTCATTTATATTACCTTACATCCAATTTTATTCTGCTTTACTAAGTGTTTAAATAACATGGTATAATACATTGTTTGAGTTGAGCCTCTAACATCCCTCAAACTGGCATCAAAATAATTTACTTCTCCTAAGATTTAATAGTCACAAAAATATTTATTATTTAATGAAAAACATTAGATCTGGAAATACAACTTTGCTGCTGAAACTGATCATTGTACTTTACTTTCTCTTTTTGTAATGCTAACAGTAAGGTATAATTTACAAGTTATATTGTACAAGTTCATAAATGAGGAGTACATTTTGTTTTATAAAAACAACAATAATTGTTATGTTACTATTTATTACAGGGGGGAAGGCCTTGATTCAACAATCCCTGCCAAGTTGCAAGTCTCAAATCCTACTTAGGCATATATTACTTGTTTCTATAATGTTAAACATGCCTTCACGAGAGAGTATATATGCTGACAGCTTTATTTTTGAGCACTTATGCTCATAGATTCCTGCCATATGATTGCATTTTATGGTATAATATGAACATATTCATAATGATTTCATTTGAATCTATTCAGTTTTTATAGATACTCCATGAAAACATTATACTTCTAATATCAATTACGTGATATGCTCAAATTGTCATTGGTTATTCTGGTCAATTGTTGAGAGACGTTCCTCACTGTTAGTAACAATTTCTACATCCTGGAATTCATAATAATAACAAGAGACATTTAGATAGTGTGATGGTTAATAGTGAGTGTCAACTTGATTGGATTGACGGATGCAAAGTATTGTTCCTGGGTGTGTCTGAGGGTGTCACCAAAGGAGATTAACATTTGAGTCAGTGGACTGGGAAAGGTAGACCCACCCTTAATCTGGGTGGCCACCATCTCATCAGCTGCCAGCACAGCCAGGATAGTAAACAGACTGAAAAAAATGTGACAAGGCTAGACTGGCCTTGCCTCCCAGCTTACATCTTTCTCCCGTGCTGATGCTTCCTGCCCTTGAACATTGGACTCCAAGTTCTTCAACTTTGGGACTTGGACTGGCTTCCTTGCTCCTCAGCTTGCAGACAATCTAAAGTGGGAGCCTGTGATCATATGAGTTAATACTCTCTAATAAACTCCCCTTTATATCAATCTAATCTATCTATCTATCTATCTATCTATCTATCTATCTATCTATCTCTCTATCTATCTATCTATCTATCTCTCTATCTATCTATCTATCTATCTCTCTATCTATCTATCTATCTATCTATCTCTCTATCTATCTATCTATCTCTCTATCTATCTTCTATTACTTCTGTCCCTCTAGAGAACCCTAATACACATAGTAATCCAAGTATTATTATATACATTCTCTTATTTAAGCCATACCACAAACCTATGATGTAGTTGTTATTCTTCCTACTTTATAAATGAGGATGACAGAAGTTAAGCCATTTGCTTGAGACTTTTTAGCTAACAAGTGACCAAGACAGAAATTAACTTATCTCTATAAAATATTATCTTCATTAATATTGAATATCAGCTCTAGTAAACAGGTTATTTTATATACAGACTGGGATATACGTGAAATGTAGGCTTTACTCTTATTTATATTTCAGGAAAGAAGAAAAATGATTATGTTCTTTTCAGCTTGTTACTTCATAAATGGTATAACTTTTTATTTGAGGATATTATGACAAGAATATTTGGGCTTTGGTTGAAGTGGAAGGACTTTGACCTACATGTCAAATTTTATTTTTGTAGTAAATATTGTGTCCAAGGTTTCCCATCCTTTAGAGTATTTAAATCCAGGGTTACCCCTCTGTGATTATAGAAGATTTATATCCTGTACTTTATAATGGGAAATTAACTAAATGTTTTTCGATATAATGACCATTAGCTTCCCAAAGGAACTAAAAAAGTGTTAATGAGAAAACACACATTTTTATTGACTATAAACAATAATTTTTGGTGGTCTCATAATCAATTTAAATGTCGAGGTATATTTATAAATATCATTTGCATTTGTTGTTGGATTTTTATTTATTTGTTTATATTACTTTTTTT
>NW_012101754.1:4945228-4947595 GCF_000951045.1 Mandrillus leucophaeus | reverse complement strand
CACACACACACACACACACACACACACACACACACGTGCATATTTAACTGCATTCTACTAAACAGATACTCTTTCAGGTGACAATTGGCTAGACTTTTTAAAATTACTTAATGAATTATTCTTTCTTTTTAAACAGAGTCAGTCTCTGCAGCCCAGGCTGGAGTGCAGTGGCGAGATCTGGGTTCACTGCAACCTCCACCGCCGAGGTTCAAGCAATTCTCATACCTCAGCCTCCCAGGTAACTGGGAATGCAGGCATGCGCCACCATACCTGGCTAATTTTTTCAGTAGAGAAGAGGGTTCACCGTGTTGGCCACGCTGGTTTCAAACTCCTGGACTCAAGTAATCCGCTTGCCTCGGCCTTGGTTGGCCTTTCTTGATAGAACAGTTAAGTTTTAAAAGCAAATGAGAAACACTCTCTTTTTTAAACTCTCCCTTTGGGATGAAATGGTGAAATTATAGCTAACTGCCATCGACTAGACAAAACTCCAACTGTGTTTTTGGCTTTGCATTTGTTATATTTAATACTTGACTCAAGAAAACCTTGTAAAGTATCTTTTGTTATTACAGAATCTAGAAACTCTAAGCAAATATATCATTTTCTAAGCAATTCAACTTACTAAATGCTTAATGTCAATGTCATTCAAACACAAAGTATATATACTACATTTGATTATGGATTCATTTACAGAGAGAGTCATGGAAAATATAAATACTCATAATTTATAATTTACAAGTCTCAACATATTGCATATTTTTCAAAAGGGAAATATATATACATGTATACATACATACACACACATTTAGATATGAGGTACTAAAATATATATAATGTAACTTACTAATAAAATCAATGTATTGTATGAATTGTCAAAATTGTATATTTTTGCTATACTAATTCAACTCCTCTGTGCCACATTATGTTAGAATCACTTATTTCTTTATGGAGCTGTCAGAGCTAGTTTACTCAGTAAAATACTTTGGATATTTACAGCCTTTATATGATATTATACTTAAATCATATGCAATGTAATTCATGTTATGTGTGATGTAATCCAAATGTATTATTTGAAACATTTGTAATGTGTATTCAGTACAAATATACTGAAATAGAAGGTAGGCATCTGACACAATCCATCTCTTAGCTCTTATCCCATTGTACTGAAATGATTTCTATCCAAGTTTCATTGACCTTTAGTCTAAGCTCCTATGGGGAATTTCATACCATGCTTCTATAACTAAAATTTAATCCCATACTGATAAATAATTGGTGCTCAATATATGTATGTTTTAGTTGGCTGAAGAAGCAAGCCTTTCCAATTAATAAGACAAATTAAAATTGTATGGAATTTTCCAAATAATTAGAATCAGAGAGAGAGAAAGAGAGAGAGAGAGAGAGACTGATATCTCAGGCATATCAACCTTGTGGATAAATGGAGGGTTATAGAAATGAATTGACAAACGTGTTCTAAATTGCTTAGCTCTGCTAATTTACTAATTCTCAGGAGAGTAGAAAAGACTTGACATTTATCAAGTGTCTCTCATGTGAAACACTTCATGCAAGGTAATTTTCAGTCTTTATTCTTTTTAGTACCAATAGGTATCAGATAACACTGCACAGTTAGCTGCATCTGATTATCCATCTAATTTTTATATTTATACTTTGAAATGTTTCACTCTATGACTATGGTAAATTGTAGCATTTTCAAATTTTACCATATGACAGTTGTAAAAATTAAGTTTACTACTTTTAAACATTCTGTTATAATTTATATATATTTCTGTTTTCTGATATTTATTATCGCATATGAATGATTTTATATGTGATTAATTCATGTAACAAAGTACACCATTGAACTTAATTCATGAATATGAAATCATAATCTGGTATATATAGACTTTTAGTAATATAATAGCATTTTAGGAGGAATTAGATTATGAGCTGAGTGACAAGGATAACAAATTCTGTCCTGTTTTAATTATTTAAGTCACAGTTTTACTAGTAGTAGAAACAATTGATAAAAAAATAAAAATAAAGAAAAAGAAAAGGTCTGGTCAGATGTGATGGTTCATGCCTGCGATTCTAATACCCTGGGAAGCTAAGGTTGGAGGTTGGAGAATTGCTGAAGACCAGGAGTTTGACCTGGGCAACTTAGTGAGACCCCATCTCTACAAAAAATAAAAATAAATTTTAATTTAAAACAATGGTCTGAGAAAATGAGAAATTCTTGACTGGTACCCTGGATAATTTTATGCCTGATTTCAATTTTTCTTACATTTCTTACTTTTAAAATTATCCTTGAAAGTTTCAGAAGCAGCTTCACACTTAATTTTCATGATTATTTTCAATGTTTCTTCCAAAAATGAT
>NW_012101754.1:4930096-4942403 GCF_000951045.1 Mandrillus leucophaeus | reverse complement strand
TTGGCCAGGCTGGTCTTGAACTCCTAATCTCATGATCCACCTGCCTCAGCCTCCCAAATGTTGACATTACAGGCGTGAGCCACTGCGCCCAGCCTATAACACATTTTCTTTATCTACTCATCGGTGGATGGGTACTTAGGATGGTTCCATATTTGCATTTGTGAATTGTGCTGCAATAAACATATACCTGTAGATGACTTTTTAATATAATGACTTCTTTTTATTTGGGTAGACACCCAGTAGTGGGATTGATGGATTGGATAGTAGATCTACTTTTATTTCTTTACTAAATCTCTACATTGTTTCCCATTGAGGTTGTACTAATTTACATTCCCACCAGCCCCACCAGCAATGTTTAAGCATTGCCTTTTCACCATATTCACAGCAACGGCTATTGTTTGTTGACTTTTCAATGATTACATTTCTGCAGGAGTAAGGTGGTATCTCATTGTTGTCTTGATTTGCATTTTCCTGATGACTTATATGTTTGTTAGCCATTTATATATCTTCTTTTGAGAAATGTCTGTTCGTGTCATTTGCACATTTGCACACTTTTGATGGGATTTTTTTTCTTGTTGATTTGTTTGAGTTCTTTGTAGATTATAGATATTAATCTTTTGTCTGATGCACAGTTTGCAAATATTTTCTCCTGCTCTGGAGATTGTCTATTAGTTCTGATAATTATTTCTTTGCTGTGCAGAAGTTCTTTAGTTTAATGTGGTCCCATTAATTTATTTTGTTTATGTTGCATTTGCTTTTGAGGTCTGATTCATTAATTCTTCGCCTAGGCCTATGTCCAGAAGAGTTTTTTCTAGGTTAACTTCTAGAAATTTATAATTTCAGGTCTTAGATTTCAGTCTTTGATCCATCTTTAATTGATGTATGTACAAGTTGAGAGATAGGGATCCAGGTTCTTTCTTCTACATGTGGCTAGCCAGTTTTCCCAGAACCATTTATTAAACAGTGTGTACTTTCCCAATTTATGATTTTGTATGCTTTGTCAAAATTCAGTTGGTTGTAAGTATTTGACTTTATTTCTGGGTTCTCTATATTGTTCCATTGGTGTATGTGTCTACTTCTATACCAGTACCATGCTGTTTTAGTAACTATAGCCTTGTAGTATAGTTTCAAGTCCAGTAATGTTATGACTCCAGATTTGTTCTTATTGCATAGAATTGCTTTTATTCAGCTCTTATTTTGGTTCCATATGAATTTTACATTTTTAACAAATATTCTAAAAAGTGATATTGGTATTTTGATAGGAATTGCATTGAATTTGTAGATTGTTTTGGTCAGTATGGTTATTTTCATGATATTCATTCTTCCAACCCATGAGCATGGGATGTGATTCCATTTGTTTGTTTCATCTACGATTTTGTTCAGCAATATTTTGTAGTTCTCCTCATATAGATCTTTCACCTCCTTGGTTAACTACATTCCCAGGCACTTTATTTTATTTTTTTATTTTTGCAGCTGCTGTGAAAGGGGTCAAGTTATTAATTTGATTCTCAGCTTGGTTGTCGTTGGTGCATAGCAGTGCTATTGATTTTTGTGCAATGATTTTGTAAACTGAGAATTCACTAAATTTGGTTATCAAATGTAAGAGTCTTTTGGAGGAGTCATCTTTATGAAGTAATAGAGAAGCAAAGGCCGATGGAGTGTCGTCCTCTAAGCCTACCCTTACATCCCAGTTACATTGCTAACTTACAAAAATCAGCTGAAGGGCATCTGGAAATTCCCTACCCTGACCCAGATAGTCTTTTGATTAAAATCATATGCTTATTAGTTTTTATTTTCCAGATGGAATAAATGAAGACCAAAGGAATGTTTATGTGGAAACTGTGTTTCCCTAATCCCTTCTGCAGTGGTCTTTTCACTGCTGAAATCGTTGATGCACTACCATTATAAACGAACACATTCTTTATTTGTTCACCTAACCTGCATGCCTTTATTCCTTTGAAGGTTTTCAATATTTTATTTTAAAGCATACTGGAAAGAACAGAAGCATTAAAGAAAAAAATAAATAAAGGGACTCCCCCAATCCACCCCCTGCCCCCCCCCCCCGACACACACTGGTACCTTCTTTCTCTATTCATCATTGAGGACACTTGGTCGGTAAAGGAATTTCTCATGATCCCTCCTCCTTTCTCTACAGAACATAGATTTGCACATCTGAAGCCAGGCTTCACATGACTGTATTCTATAATAGCACACCAAGAACACTATGAAAATCAATGAAAACTTCAAAATATAAAGAATATAGCTAGAATCAAGGTAGTGATCAGTTGATCAATATAATATTAGATAAGTGAAGGATGGTAACTTTTATATACTAACTTTTTGAAAAGTTCAATGAATTGTCTCGCATTCTATGGCAAGTTTGTATGAAGGCTACCGGAAACTGAGCTATCTACAATTTGGTTGGCAGGGGAACCATGTTTGTGAATTTGGTTCCCCCTGCTATGTTGTAATGCTCAGCAAACTGTGACTTTTTCCACGAAATATAATAATTACCTAAATACAAAAAAGCAAACTTTTTGGTACATTAACTATTGCACCAATTTGTGTTGTTTGACTACTATTAATAATAAAATAAAACAACTCTACTTGCCTGATCGAAGCAAAAACATCAATGTGTAAGAATGATGGGGAGGTCACAAAATCAAAGAAACAGCTGTGCAGCCTGACTCAGACAGGACAGGTCAAACAGCATCCCTGTAAGGAACTTAGTCTACAGACTCACAGAGGCTCTGCCTCAAGAATAAATGAGCTGCATGTATGTTTTTCTTCCTTATTTTCTTCGATGTCAGGGTCAGATACTGGGAAAGAGACTCAGGGCACAAAAGAGTCTATTGATTGACAGCTTCCTCAAGACAGCCCACAACAGAAAAGACATTTCTTTTCAAAGAAATTGAGTGTAATTGTCAGAAAAGAAAATGGATACTGGTCATCAAAGCAAGACCTTATACTTTGTCAAAGTTCACTTTAAATGTCACCTCCTCCAAAAAGCCATTTTCTCATCTCCCTAAATTACTGTCAGTATATCTCAGCTTTCATTAAACAAGCATGGGCCATGTATTTAAGAAAACAGAATTTACTGGAGTACAAGACATACCAGACCTTAATTTCAGGGAACATAAATTTTGTCAAAGATGATATTGCCATACTACCATTTCTGCGATTCTCTTAGGATCCTGATGCCTTGTGTCTTAGTTATAAGTTTTTTCTTAATCAGGATTTTTAAAATTATATTTTATTTTAAGTTCTGTGATACATGTGCAGGACATGAAGGTTTGTTACATAGGTAAAGCATTTGCCGTGGTGGTTTGCTACACTTATCAATCCATCACCTAGGTATCAAGCCCATCATGCATTAGCTATTTATCCTGATGCTGTCCCTCCCCACAACCCCCAGACAGGCCCCAGTGTGTGTTGTTTCCCTCCCTGTGTCCGTGTGTTCTCATTGTTCAGCTCCCACTTGTAAGTGACAACAAGTAGTATTTGGTTTTCTGTTTCTGTGTTAGTTTGCTGAGGATAATGGCTTCTAGTTCCATCCATGTCCCTGCAAAGGATGTGATCTCATTCCTGTTTATGGCTGCATAGTATTCCATGATGTATATGTACCACATTTTCTTTATCCAGTCTATCTTTGATGGGTATTTGAGTTGATTCCATGTATTTGCTATGGTGAATAGTGCTTCAATAAACGTATGTGTGCATATCTTAAACAAATTTGCAAGAAAAGAACAAACAACCCTATCAAAAAGTGGGCAAAGGACATGAACAGATACTTCTCAGAAGACATTCATGCAGCCAACAAACATATGAAAAAATCTCAATATCACTAGTCATTAGCGAAAAGCAAATCCAAACCACAACAAGAGATCACTTCACACCAGTCAGAATAGTGATTATTAAAAAGTCAAGAAACAACAAATGCTGGCGAGGCTGTGGAGAAATAGGAACACTTTTACCCTGTTGGTGGGAATATAAATTAGTTCAAACATTGTGAAAGATAGTGGGGCAACTCCTCAAAGACATAGAACAAGAAATACCATTTTACCCAGCAATCCCATTACCAGGTATATGTCCAAAGGAATACAAATCATTCTATTATCAGGAAATTTTAAAGCTTATTTGTGATGTGTTTTATTAAAACAATAATGTATTAGTTAAAATGTTGTATCTTTCCTAACATTTAGCACATTGTGTATCACGCAATGCACACTAATGAAGACTTCAAAATGAGCCTTAAATGTACAATCTCCTCACTTGCCCTCTTTGCTTACCTTGTATTTGATGGCTGTTCTACTTGAACAGGAAAATCTGAATTCTCAAAATTGTTTCTAAAGCTTTTATTACCTGCCCTTAACCCATGCCCAGTTTTATTACCTGTATGACACTTACACAGTCTACATTGTAATCCCACCCTCTAATGGATTTGAACTCATTTTCCACGTGGGTATCCCCATATTTAGTCATTATTTGTACTTGTGTTATTGTGGTAACACCTTATGTTGGAGTGTGTGTATCTGGGATCCCCTGTAGAGTGTGAGTTCCTACAGTCGGAGTATCCAGGGATAGCTCTCTTTAAACATCTAATGGGATGTTATGCACATAATGAAATAACATTTATGTTGGCTAAATGTATAAAGAGAAAGTATATACTTGCCCCTTTATTAAAGTTGTTGTTTTATATTATTATATGCCAACACCATTCTAGCCCTATTGGCAGAGAGTTATATGTGGTATTTTTATTACCTTTAAAGATATTAGAGCATAAAACAATTGGAATAAACTCTTAGGACAGAAATAAGGAGGTACAATACAGACACTAAAATGGGAATGGCCAATTCTACTTAGTTGGACAAAAGATTTCTAGAATAGATGAATTGAATCTCAAAGGATAAATGGAGGAATAATCCTTGCAGACAAGAAGAAAAGTGCTTTCCAGGTGAAAGATGCAGTGGTACAACGAACAAATATACAAAGAATGAGGAAGGTGGAACATCCAATTTAAGGGTCAAAATAGCAAGTAATTAAATTAGGTTATTTAGAAGGTAAGATCACAGATAAACACACACATGCGTGTGTAATGGAATTTAAAAATAATTTTTTAGGTAAGACAGATTCATTGGAATGTTTTTGAGGGAAGAATTAAGTAATTGTATATACATTTTAGAAAGCTCATTCTAATATCCTATAAAGAACATGTCAAGTGTGAAAATTAGTAAGATGAAGAGTCTGAAATAATATAGGCAGAAACAGTGAATCTAAAAATGTGAATGATCACAAGAGATTATCACACACACACACACACATATATATAGATATAGATATATAATCAGTCCAAAACATATGGTAACTGATAACAGGAGGAAGTATTAGAAACGGTCATCCAGGTTGAATCCAGGATTTCATGGGAGATAGAAGGAATGAACAGTGGTTCCAGGCACTGAGATTAAGAATGTGAGAAAAGAAGCAGTTGTAAGTGTGTTGAACTTTTGACGTCTGTACAAGGAGTCTACTGGTTACTAGAAGGTTTAGAAAGAGACCTAGGTGGATATTACTAGTCTTCGTGACATCATAGTGTTCTGGTATAACTCTTGGCACTATTTGGGGTTGCTAAAAATGAAATAAGGAAGGGGAAGGGGACAGAAGATGAAAAGGGAGGGAGGATAAAGGGGAGAACATGAGAGCGGCAAGTTAAAGTGGGCACTAGAGCAGAAGACAGAAGGAAAGCGAAGAATATAAGGCAAGGGAAAGGTTAAGAAGAAGGTGAGAAGGGAGCCTATGTGATTTCCAACATCTAAGTGTGGACAGAAGAGACTGTCTGTAAAAAAGGAGAAGAAATGGTCATGAGGAAAGAGGGAGGTAGTGAATTTTCATCATGGAAGCCAAAAGTAAATTTTTGAAAGAAGGATGTTTGATATAAGTGATATCTAAAATTGCCAAGATCAATTATGATGACAAGTGAACACTCAGTTGAAGTTTAAGAATAGATACAACTCTGTAATGGTGACAGCAACCATCGGAGTGGTTACGCGGTATGGCCTGGGGAGGAGTGTGGAGAATCCTGGGGTATTGAACGTTGCCTATGTCTCAAAGTGGTGACCGATCACATTACTGAACTTCACGTGCTTTGCTATAACCAGGTCATCCCTCAACTCAAAATGTGTTAAAATGTAATATAAAATTAATATAGCACCTAAGAGGGTGAAAAATGTTAGTGACTTTCTCGGATTACCTGGGTACCATCAGATGCAGGATTCAAACCAAAGTCTGTTCGACTCAGATGCCTTAGCTGCTGACCGCTATACTACTCTGCTGCCGAACCTAATCATTTCCATGCCTCTCCACTGGCATGTTAAATGGACTTAGTCTCTGTTGCCCCTTTTAGTCTTATTTTGAAGGAACCTACCTATTCTACCAACCGATATATTGAATTGTTATTATTTTTTTACAATAAGATTTGGTCAGAAGGTTTGGTTAGACCTTTTGGTCAGAACTATTGTTCTGAACTCTCCATTAAGGAACTGTTTAGATATTACATATACTTTTGATGAAATTCAGAAGTAATCATAAATTTAACGACTTTAAAAAAATGTACTATCAGCAGTGGTAAATGATAATTAAAATGGTATAATTCATCTTAACAATATCATGAACTTAACCAAGCTTCAGATAAAAACCAAATTGCATTGAATATCATGCAGTAAAAGGAAATACTTAAAGCAAGGGTATTTATATGTTCTTACATGTATGTTCTTAGAGGGATGGACAAGTCTGTTTTCATAAAATGTATTTTTTTTTAATTTACAATGTAGAGCCCTTTACTTCTTTTCCTGTTTAGGTTAAGATCTTTTCTTCTTTTGAAAGATCACGTATATTTTAATATGATTAATCTTATTTTACCTTTACAGAAGTATTGTGAATTAGGCAGATCAGATATTATGACATCTACTTAACATATGAATTAATTTTGGGCCGCCAAATAATAAATGATATTTTACTAGAACGTAGATCCAGGTGGCTCAAACAGATATTTAATTGCAGAGCAGCTGGAACTGACCAGCCGATGGAAGCAGTTCATCTTCCGAGCAGATTTATTTTTCGTTGTAACCAAACGTATTTACATGCTCCTGTAAACATTATTCTCCTGTTAGCCGTGCTGGTGTGTTTCCACCTAGGAACTGCTATCTGGGTTGTCCATACTGAATAGAGTTTTTGTCATGAAAAGCTAAAATCCGTATCTTGAAGAAAACCTACCACGTAAAGATGTTCCCTAGAAGACCCATCATGATGAAAGGCTTGCAGCTGTAGTGTAACTCGCTTCTGGATGCTTCATTTTAGTAAGGGCTTCTTTTCTCCCACTGATCGTAGTTTAATATCGTGGTGTCAGTTTAAGTTGAGTCCATGTGTGACATGGATTTAAATGCCCAAATTTCAAGTGGTTTGATGAAAAATATAAGAAATAATGCAATTATCTCAAACTAAAACTTGTCAAGGTTTGTACAATGTCATAGAATCTGGACAAAGTGATTACAAAATGTATTCTATTGACACTCTGTGACACAATTTTAGCAGATACATCTTTATATTGGCTATCCTTTCTTTGAATTAATCTTGACTTATGAGTTTAGAATAGTGTCATGTCTGGAGGAAAAAAAGACTTCATGTAAAATATAAACACTCTATGTACTATTTTAGTATTAATTTTAGAAAGATATTTGGCACACCTTGAAATGTGATCTAATATCACTTTCAATTCTAAGTCTATTGCATCATCAAGCAAAATTATGTAAACTATTTTAAAAAGTTTACTAACTGGATTTTATTTTATTAGCAATAGATGAGATGTCATGGCTTTAAAAGGATGGCTGTTTTATTATGTGGTATCCTTCAAATATTATTTTAGTAGTTTTTTTTTGGTATTAACCATAGGACAATTAATGATTCAGAAATAAATTTAATTTCTATTTTATAAATGCTATATTCATGGCAATATATAGTACCCTCACTGATTGTCACATGGCTTTATTAAACTAAATTTCTGTTTTTTCTCTGCAAAATATAATAAAAAATAAAAATATGCTGAAATATTAAGCACTTCATAAATATTAGCTGGATAAATAAATATGACCAAACTGCTCTTGTAAAAGTGAAAAAGTTTTAAATATAGAGATTTCATTCCATTCCCTTTAATTTTTCAAAATATTACATGATACAAAAATCATATGCACAATTCAGACTCATAGCTATTTTTAGAAACTATAATTTTTGATTCAAAAGAAATCTGCAATCTTGCAAAAATGAGACTCAGTTTAACAGCGTGTTTCCAAAGAAATTGTAGCTGTTATTCTTGCCTTTCTTCTTAGACAAGAGACTTGTGATGGTATCTCTTAATATTCCATACATAACAAGAAAAAAAGCAGAAAAATCCATAGGGACTATAAATATAGGCAGTGGTGTTGTCGTTGAAAACATAATATCTGGAAGTGAGACCACAACAGGTTCTCATTCTAGCTCTCCATCTAACTTCCATCTCTAACAATGTGCCCTTGAAAAAATTATTTTTTCCTCTGGACTTTAATTTCTTTATCTGTACCAGATAAGCTCAAAGATCTCAGTTTAGTATTTGATTTTTTTAACATCTAAGATGTGGTATCAGATATGTTTTCTATTTTTCTTTTGTCAGAGAAACAAGGTGAAAATGTTTTTAAAAACTAGGTTTATCCATTTTTTTTCCTGTACTGTGTTCCTAACACAACACTATATTTTTTTATATACTTTTAGTAGAAAGTGAATCATAAATTACTTCAGTAGGATATATCTGTTGTTTTGCTCTTGTACGCTTACTTTATTATTACTATTATTTCATAACATAAATAATGTTAAGAGATCTAGGTCTAAATGTAGGATTTAGTTTTTCAAGTTTTTACAAATTCTGTGAGTTCCCTACAGTTTCTTTGGCTGCCACTTTGTCTGGTTGTTTATAGAAGCCGAGAAGCAGAACCCCTATGGCTGAAGACTGGTCCTGATAGAAATTCTTCTTCTAATCTCTGCAAACCTGGAAGATGTTCAGGTCACCCTGTAAATGATTCAAAGCCAGATACTATGTAATGTTACATTTTTCCTCTAAAATTCAGTCTGTAAACAAATTTTATGCCTCATTTTAAATAACAAGATAGGTAGCTTTGGCAACATGACATCTTATTTGGATAGGTTATGCTAATAGGAACCCACCATAGCAAGCGAAAAAAGATCTTTGAATGGCAGACAGCTTAAGAAGGACAGAGTCTATTAGAGAAAAAAAGTGAAAAGGAGAAATGTACTGAGCAGACAAAAAAAAAAAAAAAAAGTAGCTTCCACACAAGTCTGTTGGGTTCATTCACCACATACCAAGGGAACACTAACAACTAAATATTATAAAGAAAATATTTGCTGGAGAAACTGAATATCCACTTGTAAAAGAAGGAATCAGAACACCTACTTCACTTCATGCCATATACAAAACCTAACCCAAAATAGATCAAAGATCTAAATTTAATAAGTATAAATATAAAACTCCTAGAAGGAAACATAGGTGAAAATATGAAAAGTTTTTTTTAGGCAATGATTTCTTATATATGACACCAAAAGCTCAAGCAACCAAAGGAAAATAGATAAATTATATTTTATCAAAATTAAAAACTTTTATGCATTAAAGGATACTATCAAGAAAGTGAAAAGCAAGTAACAGAATAGGATAAAATATTTGCAAACATATGTCTGACAAGGATTAAGTATCTAGAATGCTTCAAGAACTCTTACAAGTCAGCAGTAAAAACACAATTCAGTTAAAAGATAAGTGAAGTATAAGATTAAGCTATTCCCCAGAGAAGACACACAAATGGCCAATAAGCCATGAAAAGATACTAGCATTTGTCATTAGGGAATGCAAATCAAACCTACAATGATATACCACTTTGCATCTACTAGATGTCTATAATTTAAAAATAAGCAAACAGAAACAAAACAACTATTGGTGTGGATGTAGAGTAATTGGAATCTTCATCCATTGCTAGTAAGAATGAAACATGGTATAGCTACTATGAAAAAAAAAGTTTTCAATTTCTCAGCAAGTTAAACATAGAATTACCATATGAACCAGCAATTCCACAGCTAGGTAAATGCCTGAGAGAAGTGTATTAGTCCATTTTCACACTGCTGATAAAGACATACCTGAGTCTGGGTAATTTATAAAGGAAAAGATGTTTCATGGACCCACAGTTCCACGTGGCTGAGGAGGCCTCACAATCATGGTGGAAGGTGAAAGGCACGTCTTACATGGTGGCCGGCAGGAGAGAATGAGAGCTGAGTGAAAGGGGTTTCCCCTTATAAAACCGTCGAGATCTCGTCAGCCTTATTCACTACCATGAGAACAGTATGGAGAAAACCGCCCCCATGATTCAATTATCTCCTGCCATGTCCTTTGCACACCATGGGGGAATTATGGTAACACAGTTCAAGATGAGATTTGGATGGGGACACAACAAAGTCATATCTGAAGTAAGACAAATTATCTCACAAAACTATACACCAATATTCCTAGCAGCATATTCATTATAGGTAAAAGTAGGAAAAAGGCAAATGTCCATTATATTCATACAATAGAATATTACTCCATCATAGAAAGGAATGAGGTAGTGTTACACAGTACAACATGAGGAACCTTGAAAATATTATGCTAAGGGAAACAAGTCTGACACAAAAGACCACATAATGTATGATTCCATAGAGAAGAAATATTCAGAACAAGAAAATACATGGAAACATAAAATAGATTAGTGGTTGCCAGTGATGATGGTAGATTGCCATTAACTGCTAATATGTACAGGGTTTCTTTTTGGATTATCAGAAAATTCTGGATTTCATACTGATTGTTGCAGAGCATAGCAAATATGCTAAAACAAACAAACAAAATGCTATATGTACTCTTGTAACTGGTGAATTTTGCATACATGAAAAATATGTCAATAAAAATGCTAAAATAAAACAACCTGAACAGTTGACTGTATATATTTATAGATACATACAAGTATGCATTTAGTTATTATAAACAATGTCTTGTTAAATTATTACTAGCAGTTTTATAGTCAGTTAAGATTGAATATATGTTTAATTCTGCCTTTATTAAGTATTTATTCAGCAACTACTGTGTGCTGGGCACTGTCCTAGATTCATATAATTTAACAATAAGTAAGAGAGACATGCTTCTTCTAGAAAAGATCCATGATTTGAAAACATTTTTATTTCAGGACACTTTTATACTCTTGAAAATTATCGAGGACCCCAAGAACTATTTTTTATATAGGATACATCCATCAATATTCACTTTATTAGATATTAAACTGAGAAAATATTTTAAGCATGTGTTAAAATAATAAACTATATTTTAATATAAATAATACATTTATTAAAATATTTTCTATTAGAAACAGTTTTGAGAATAGTGAAATTATTTCATATTTTTGCAAATATTTTGACATCTGGCTTAAGAGAAGATTTTCAGATTTTTACGTCTGCTCCTGCATTTAGTCTATTGCAGTCTCTTGTTTTGGTTAAAATGTATGAAGGAAATCTTGCCTTGCACGGATATGAAAAAGAGAGGAGAATTTCAAGTACCTTTTCAGAAAATTGTGAAGATAGATAGATAGATAGACAGACAGACAGACAGACAGACAGACAGACAGACAGATAGATAGATAGATAGATAGATACATAGATAGATAGATAGATAGATAGATACCACATCAGCACTAAACAAGTGGTAATTTCTTACATGTTAGTTGCAATGTGTAACCTGGAACTATATTAATGAACTTCTTATAACCTGTTACATTAAAATTGATTGGTCGTCCTTTCACTTTGACGAGATCTTTTAACCAGAAGTGATTTTGTAGAATTTTGCATTAGTCATTTGGAAAAGGTTTGTTCATGAAACTTTGCAGATTTTCCAATTGTTGATACATTTTATGATACAAATAACACTTGTTAATACCACCACTGTTCTCAAAAGAAGGAGTTTTAAGTATGGAAGCTGTAAGCTGCCAAGCTAATGGCAGACACACGTTTTCTGAAATGCTACTTTTCACTTGAAAGCTTGAATTTTATAATGAATAACAAGTACTGTCAGATGTTTCCCTTAGGGTCACTTTGTTCATGTTCGGAAAAAAAAAAAAAAAAAAAAAAAAGTCTGCCAAATGCCTGCTTATGAATTACCATGGTTTGTCAGTCATTCTCTCAAGTAGAAGCGAAGTACTAC